>NC_035439.2:17297447-17434947 GCF_002127325.2 Helianthus annuus
AACGACGAGTATTTACATATGGCCGAAAGGACTTCCCGCGAGTGTCTAGAATATTTCTGTGAAACGGTATGTAAAATATACGCTCCCGAGTTCTTACGTAGGCCAACAAGCCATGACATGGCGCTTTTGTACCAAGCTCATGGGGATAAACATCACCTTCCAGGTATTGTGGGTAGCCTTGATTGCACCCATTCCGTATGGAGAATGTGTCCCACAGAGTTTCGGGGCCAATATATGAGAAGAGATCACCATTACCGTACAGTTATGCTCGAAGCGGTGGCATCTCCAGATTTGTGGATTTTGCATGCTTTTTGCGGTCCTCCAGGTGCACAAAACAACATCAATGTGCTTCAACAATCTCCATTATTTCTTACTAAACGAAATGGAACGACACCAAAATGTCCATTTTACGTTAACAACTACTTATACAAATGTGGTTACCATCTCGTGGATGGAATCTACCCTACATGGTCCGTGTTTGTCAAATTATTTCCATATCCTCACCTACTAGACGAAAAGAAGTTCAAGAAGCAACACGAGGCGGCAAGAAAAGACGTGGAACAGACTTTTGGTGTTTTGAAGTCAAAATGAGGTATAATTAATCAGCCAATGCGTGTTAGGAGTGTGAAAAAAATTAGGTACATGGTGTATATGATGTGCGTTAGGTGTCTTATATTTTAGATGTATATTTCAGCCCTTTTTACACTTTTAACCAAGTTTTAAATTTATAAATCACGATATTTACTAACACTAAACACACATATGGGCAAGTGCACCCATCGTGGACGTAGTATAGTGTTGGTAAGATACCGAGGTCGTCCAAGGACACAAGAGCTTTTAGTACCGGTTTATCCTCAACATCTAACCAAATCAAAATGTTAGAAAAGATTTTTAAACTAAGAAAATAAAAACTAACTAAATGCTGAAAAATAAAATAAAAATAAAAACAGATAGACAAGATGAATCACTTGGATCCGACTCGTGTATTAGTATAACCTTTGATTATTTTCGCACTTTTACACTTGTTTAAGAGATTATCTTAGTTATTGTAGTAGGCCCCTCTTTTGAAGGCGATGTTACCCTCAACCCAGTAGTTTGAGTCAGCAAGGATACAATCCTAAAGGGTCGGATTATTGAAAGATAATGAATTAAGTTATTAATGCAAATTATGTAGGCCCCTCTTTTGGAGGTGACGTTACCCTCGACTAAGTAGTCTGAGTCAGCAGGGATACAGTCCTAAATAGACGGGTTATAGTATTAATAGTAGTTAACTTATGAGGGGGTCAAAGAGTTTGGATCCCCGCCATCCAATACCTATGGGCATTGAAAAAGATCCTACTAAATTTGACCCAAGTCCCTTGCAGGACCTCTAAACGCTGAACAAGGGCAAGACCCTTACCAAACCGTTCCCTTAACCCCCGACCAGGTAGCCAACATACCTCCATATAGACCGTGGAGATATGAATGGTGAAAATCTTTTATTTTATATAGACAGTAAAATAATGCCAAGACACCACGGACAAACGATAAGGAAAGATCACCTTCAACATAAGCAACTAGTTATTAAAGTCATTAATACAAAACCAAATAAAAAGTGCAAAAGATTAAAAATAAAAAGTATTATACTAAACACTTGTCTTCACCAAGTGATGTAAGAGACTTAGGCAAACATGGCCTTGATTGTCAAGAACTCTTACGATCAATCTTGGATCCCGAGACGACTCACACACTCTATGATGGACAATGGATGATGGTGTTGTGATGGTGGTGGGTGGTGGATGAAGTGTGAGAGAGGTGGTGTGCCAAGGGATGAGTTGCAATGAAACCAAGCACTCCTATTTATAGGCTGAACAGAAGGCTGGGCACGGCCCCGTGTCCGCTGGACACGGCCCCGTGCCTGTCTGACACTCTCTCTCTTCATTAATTGTAATTCGCAATTACAATTAATGCGCCTGCTGTACTTTCGCCACGCCCCCGTGTTCACTGGGCACGGCCCCGTGGTGGGCAATAGAAGCTTCTATAGGTTTGTCTTTTCTGCTGCTTCTTGGGCACGGCCCCGTGCTGGCTGAGCACGGGGCGTGTTCAGTCTTCTGCCTTCTCTATTTTGCTTGGGAGGATGCTGTTGAGGGGTCGGGCAATCCACTTATGTTCCTTTTCTTGTATTTATGTTAGATGTAGCTGTCTTTTTGCTTCTTTTGTGAATTTGAGCTCATTTAATCCTGAAAATACAAAAAGAAGACAAAAACACTCTTTTTCCAACATTAGTACTTAAAAAGGGTTAGTTTTATGCCTCATTTGATGTAATTTATATGTTGCATTTTACACACATCAGTATACATGTATTGTTTTACATAGCATGATTTTAAAAGACGACGGAAACGTGATAGCATCGATACACATTCGGAATCCTCTAGTCGAGCCCGCTCTCGATGACAGTGTGTTAAACGACCTTATGGATGAAGATACACATTGGAGACTAAAACATGATCTCGTTGAGCATCTCGGAATAATAGATTTACCCCACCTATTGGTGAAATCCGACTAAGAATAGTAATTTTAGTTTGTTTAATTTAGTTTATTTTTAATTAAATGTAAGGGAAAGTTAATGTACAAATAAACTTAACGTATTAAACATACGAATTGCATGAAACGGACAAAAGGAGGCGGTGGCATTTTTGTAATTATCAGTAACTATCAAAATTACTCTACAAGAGTAATTTTGATCTTTTATAGATTAATTTTGTAAAATGTTCATGTAGAGTAATTTTGGTCTTATGGGGTAATTATCAAAATTACACTATCCCCTCCCCAAAAAAAATTGTAGAGTAATTTTGATCTTTTGTAGAGTAATTTTGGTCTTGTAGGGTAATTATCAAAATTACCCTAACCCCCCCCCCCCACACACACACACACCTAAACTAAAAGCTAAAAACTAAACCCCATAACTAAATGCTAACAAAATTACTCTACAGGATCATTTGTAGAGTAATTTTGAATTGTATGTTGTTTGATAAACTTGCAGTGTAATTTTGATTCACTTATAAAAGTAATTTTGATGCAGAGTAATTTTGATACACTTGTAGAGTAATTTTGGTAATTACCCTACAAGAACAAAATTACTCTACAAGAACATTTTACAAAATTACTCTACAAGAGATCAAAATTACTCTACAAGAGTAATTTTGATAGTTACTCATAATTACAAAAATGACACTGTGCTTTTTTATCTTTTCCTTCAATTCGTACGTTTTGTACGTTAAGTTTATTTGTATTTGATCTTTATCCATTAAATGTAATGTTTTTTTCTAATGTAGCGTACTTTTATGTTGGTAAAAATATGTTTCATTTATTAATTAAGTAGTTTATAAAAAAAGAAAAAAAAATAGTTTACCCTATCTCATGAGTAGTGACCACCCCTTATGTTTTTTGAGCAAGAGGAGAGTTAGAGAGAAGAATTGACATAACAATAGATGATTGGGTGGATGAAAAGTTTACCCCATCTTATAAGGGGTGCACCCCTTTCCCCTAATACATCTACTGATGCTTCAAAGACTATATCGAAACCTTATTTATACTGGTCTCAAACGTGTCGAGAGAATTAGTGGTAGGCGGTTCAACCGGCATTACTGGCCGGTTTAAAAAAGAAGTAAAAAATAAAAACCTTAGTTTAGTTTGAGACTTTGTCTTTGAGATTTGTTTCTATAAAGCAAGTCGGTATTTTCAATCATTACAAGATTAATTTAATTTTCTAAGGGCATACAGAGTGGGCGACAAAGGGGTTCGGCAAAGTAACTTTGCCGCTCGGGCACACCGCCGCTAACCGTATTTGCCGCTCGATGAAGATGGAGAAGTGGTGATGGGTTGTCGATGCGCGGAGAGGGAGGGTAGGAGAGAGTGGGGGTGTGTAGTAGGGATGAGCTCGGTACCGACCGGTACCGAACCAGTACCGGAACCGAAAGTACCGGTACCGAAATTCCTCAAAAGTGGGTACCGGTACCGGTACCGAATATACCCGGTACGGTACGGTTCGGTACCGGTACCGGTATTTAAGGGTAAAAACCGGTAAATACCGGTACCGAACCGGTACCGTACCGGACCGGTACCGAAAATGTCAAAAGTTGGTACCGAATCGGTACCGAAAAGGTACCCGGTTCGGTAAATTCGGTACTGGTACCGGTTCGGTACCGATACCGGGTCCATTTTGCTCATCCCTAGTGTGTAGGGTGGGGTCCATGCCATCTCAACCAATCACACTTTTTCCTTTTTTTAAATAGTTTACTAATACATGAAGTGTCTAACTATTGCCAACACTTTTCATTGAATGACATGACACACTCTCATTGATTGATTTTGAAGTTTAGCACTTTCAAATGTCTAACCACTTCCTACACCCTACGGGTGTAAGGAGTGGTTAAACACTTGAGAATGACAAACTAAAAAATCAACCAATCGGAGTGCGTCACGTCAATCAGTGAAAAGTGTTTAAACTTTGATGAAAAGTGCTGGCAATGGTTAGACACTTGGTGAACTGGTGAACTTTAAAAAAAATGAAAACGGTGTGATTGGTTGAGAGATGGCATGGACCCCACCCACACTACCCTCTCTCTCTCATACCCTCCCTCTCTCTCTCCTCCGATCATCTCCCTGAATCGTCAACCCTTCCCCGCATCTGCAACCTTCACCGAGCGGCAAACCCACCGGCGACAGTGTTACCGCACGGCAAAGGCGGTTTGCCGAGTGGGTTTACCGCCCACTCCGTATACCCTAAGACATCTTCATTAGAAAGACTTTTCAAGAGTCTAGTGATATTTTATTTTGTATTATTTAAACTCACAAGTCACATCGATATGTTTGAACTCGTTAAATTCAAAGAAAAACCATGGTCAACATTTCTAGTATTTTATATTCATAGCACCAATCAGACTTGTAGTCTTGCAGAATATAATGTTTTCATAAGATTGAGTTGCCGTCTTACATGAGAAAATTGCTATCATGATACAAAACAAAGTTCAACAAGAATATGTAGGCTAGGGTGGAGATAAAATAGGAAGTTTATTTCGCTTGAAAGGATAGGAAGCAATTATAACCGTCCAATTGCACAATCTACGGTCTAAATCAAAATCAAATTAAAAACTGTTATTTAAACACGCTCTCCGGGGTTTCAGGGGTATTATCGTCAAATTCCAAAATAATCGCCGTTGAATATACACAGAAACGCTTCGAAAAAAAGTGCATTACGTTTTACACTTCCATTGAATGATCAAACACATACAGAAATTTGAGAAAATCATACTCCATTGAAGTTCATGGTGTCGTCGAGAGATAATTTGAAGGTTTACATTCGAGTTACTCAAAAGAAATCCGTCTCTGAAAACCTAAATCATCAAAGAAGCCAAAAACATCATTAGCAGAAGAGAACATAGATGAACAAGAAAATATTAGCCGAAAATCAACAAGAACATAGATGAACAAGAAAATATTTCAGACAGTGGTAATTTTATCTATTTTTGCTCTTTAACTGAATTCAAGTTACGTTTTATGAAGTACAGTAGACCTAATATATCATATCCGTTCCGAAAAATAGTTAATGAGTTATATCATCCCCTATCTTAACATTTTTGTTAGTAGAGACTACATTGCGTTTTATGTTAAAACTATGATCTAAGATGCTAATGCTTCTTATGGGATTTATATATTGTGAATTAATGCGTTTTACCTTAATAAAGTTGCAGAAACAAAGAGATTATTATTATGATAATTGTAATCGAATTTTAGAACATTGCATTTTATCTTTGAATTTGTTGAGATACATGTGTTGTTAACTATTGCATGTTGAATAATATGATGTAAAGTATTGCATTTTATCTTAAACTTGTGAATTACTGCTTTTTATCTTTATAGTGTTAGCTAATTCGTTTTATCATAAATTTGTTAATTGACATTGTTCACTAATGCGTTTTATATTAATTTATCATAAAAAACAAAACAAAATGAGATTATGTAATGTTAATTTGCTGTGTTAAATAATATGATGTAAAGTATTGCGTTTTATCTAAAACCTGTGAATCACTGTTTTTTATCTTTATAGTGTTAGCTAATGTGTTTTATCATAAATTTGTTAATTGACATTGTTTCATTATTCTATTTAAAGTTAAAAAACAAGAGGAAAAACAAAAAAGGAGAAGAAAGAAAGTGGTGATAGAATCTTCAGAAGAGACAGTTTCTGATTCCAATGATAAAAAAATCTAGTCGAGCTATTGTTCTGCATACTTCCGAACAACAACAAGTAAATTCAGGTAACATAAAATGTATTTAACAAATTTCATGAAAAAAAATATATGTTTTTAACACAATTCAATGTATCAGATGATGATTTTGTTGATCCACAACCAAGAGTTAACCCGACAAAAAATCAAAAGAAGGAAAAGGCAGAATCAAAACCAAAGAGATCACTGAGGAAAGATAAAACAAAAGAACAACCAGACCCAACAACCATATTATGATTACGACGGAAAAAAATCAACATAAGATGTGCAGTCAATAATCTAAAAGATTATATTGAAGGTTTGTCAAAAGAGCAAAGGAATGTTGTTAGAGAAATAGGGTTTAAGAGCATACTAAAATTCAATCTGCATTCAGTTCCACGCAAATTCGGATATTGGCTGGTAAAAAACTTTGATGCTGAAAATGATGAGATAAATACTGGAGATGAAAAGATTAAGATCACAGCTGAATTTATCCAAAAGGTATTTCAAATACCAAATGGAAAAACAGAGATTGAAGAAAAACTGAGACCAAAAGACACTGATCTTATAATTAAATTCTGGCACGGTCAATTCAGCAAAGATATTTTGAAGAGAATGTATGCGCACAACTTGATTAGTTATTTAAAATCAAGAAATGAGCTTGGAAGATTGTTCAAACTAAATTTCTTGGTTATATTTTTTACGATCATGGCAGAGGCAATGCAAAGTAGTAATGTTAATCAAAGATTCTTGCCATAAATGAAAAGTGACAAAAAAACCCAGGATTTTAATTGGTGTGAATATATTCTGACCGTTTTAAGGCGTACAAGAAGACAATGGCCTGGAAATGAGAAGCTCTTCAATGGACCTATTGCATTGTTAGCGGTATGAAATCTGATCTTTCACTAGGCTACATATTTGCTGAATGCTTGTTTAGGCTGCTTGTTTATATTCTTTGTTTGTTTAAAACTATACTTTATAAAACGCAATGTATATTATAAAACGCAATGATCTTTCATTTTTGTTTCTTTATATTCTTTGTTTGTTAAAACTATTCTTTGCTAGTGTAAAACGCAATGTTTTTGTAAAACGCAATATATTTAAAGTTACAAAACATTAGTTTTGTAAGTTGTTTACAATGATTTATATTTTAAAATGCAACAAAATTTGAATTGATTATATTTCTAAAGCGCAATGATTCATACAGATACTATATGCTTACAAAAAACAAGGATTTGACGATGCTGACAACACTGAAGAGTTCTCTCTTGATAAAATTGACTCTACAACATTACAAGAATTTGAAGATGAATTGGAAATTGCTGCGCAAAATGAGGGTAGATGTCTTGTATGGATAAAAAGAAAAAAGTCAGAAAGAATAAACAAAAAAAGAAAGATGAAAAGGATGAATTTTATGTTTATCCAACTGAATCCGAGAATGAAAACGAAGAAATTTTTGAAAATGAATCTGAAGAAAATGATGAAGACGATGCTGAAGAACAACCAATCACCTTACTTAAAGCTGCAACAGACTGGATTGATCAAGAGAATCAAGAAAATGTTCAAAACAGCCCAATTAAAACCAATGAAACTGAGAAAACACAAACAGAAAGTGGAAGATCATGGGGGCAATTCTTCATTAAACCATCAATAGGAAATAAAGATAAAATGTGGGTAGACAGTCAAACCCGACTGCGTAATTTCATGCCATCACAAAATCAAAGTGAAGGTCTTTCTGACATTCATTCAACAAAAAGTGGCGATGAAAATATGAAGAACATTGAAGATAAAGATCACATGAAGAATATCTTGTGACTGTTTTGGATGATCATTTAAAAGGATTTGAAGAAATTTTCGAAAACATCCAATCACGCATAGATGAGATTGTCGAAGAATATCCAAATAGTGAAGCTCTTCATAACAAAGTAAACGAATGGGTGTCATTGATTGAAAAATTAAACCATCAAGCAAAAAAGCACAAGAAAGTTAATATTGATTCAACTATGATGGAAACACCATCAAGATTTCTAAATTTGAGCCAAAATGAAGACACTGAAAATCAAATCATTTCAACTCCATTGATTATAAAACGCAATGATGATGATGATGCAAAACGCAATGAGGATAACACAGCTGTAGTCCAGTCCTCCAATCCAGAAAAAATCAGTAACAATGACCCTGCATCTATTCTGCAAACACACATTGAAAAACCTTCAATGGAACAATCATCATTTAGCGAAGAAACTCCATCATTAATGTTGGAGATGATCAAAAAGACAGATGAAGAAGAAAAAAAATCAAATCAAAAGAAAATTCAAGATAATGAGGTACCATCCTTTGATTTGAAAATTTCTCTGTCACACCCCGATTTCCACGTGTCTCACCGGTGGGCCCGGTGGGGGATTTCCGTGACGATGTTGGCAACAATATAGTCAAACCACACAATTATATAATGCACAGCGGAAGCATAATTTAAATATATAATTTCAACCTCTGATTGTAATATCCAAATGTATTACAGAAGTTGAATATCCACAGTGGATCGTAAATATAGATAAAGTATTGTTCCATTAGATACTGCAATCAAGCTTGCGAGGCTTATCCCGACGCTAGGGAGCTAATACCAGCCAATTACGTTTAGGTACCTGCACTTAATCTTTTTGGGGAAAATACGTCAGTTTACACTGGTAAATACATTCAACTGACCCATTTGAAAATGTTTATTAAAATTGATTTGAATGCACAAGGCACAAACTCTTTTATAACTTGGGAAAATTCATAATGATCTTGTGAACGTTTTACATGTTCTTTTATGCGTTCAGTAGCCCGGGTCGTGCCGGGTTAAAGATTTATAGACACACCACGTTTGCGTAAAACCGTAGTACAGAAACCAACGGCTACGTCTTTTAGTTTTAGTGTCGACACTTTATACCGGGTGTACGCCTACACCGGGATGTCGATGGTCGTGGCCATTTCGTAAAATGATGCCGAGGATATCCGGGACAACGGTCATTAAACCCCCCAAAGGCTTATAAGCAACAAAACTGTTTAAATGAGCCAATCATATTTAATCAATTAACCACCTAAGCGATGGAATTATATAATGC
Organism: Helianthus annuus; assembly: GCF_002127325.2. Lineage (NCBI taxonomy): Eukaryota > Viridiplantae > Streptophyta > Magnoliopsida > Asterales > Asteraceae > Helianthus > Helianthus annuus. The sequence goes on from NC_035439.2 coordinate 17,306,800, forward strand.
TCAATCAAGCGGTATTAATATAATATTAAGGTGCTCTTGATGGAATTATATAATACTTTATTTATTATTTAATCAAAAGACCTTTCGCCAGCAGTTCATCCAACTGGGTCCTCAGTTCTTTCATTTCCGTTGGCGCTAATCTGTAAGGTGCTCTTGCTATCGGAGCTGCTCCAGGAATGATGTCAATTCTGAACTCCACTTGTCTATCTGGTGGCAAACCAGGTAGTTCTTCAGGAAAAACCTCGGGGTATTCAGAAATGACAGGAAGATCCTCGATCTTCGGCTTTGGTTCTTCAATTATCACCTGAGCCATGTAAATTACACAGCCTCTGTTCAAACACCTTGAAGCTTTCAGCATAGATACGTCTTCGGGCAATCCGTAATGCGTATCCCCTCGAATGGTAAGAGATTCACCACTCGGAGTCTTTAAAACTATTTGCCTTTTGCCGCAAATGATTTGGGCCTGGTTATGGGATAACCAGTCCATGCCTAGCACGATATCAAAACCCGCCAATTTGAAGGGAAGTAGAGATAAAGGAAAAGAATGGTTCCTAATGGATATTTCACATCCTTCTAGAATAGTAGAGACGGTTTCTATCGTGCCGTCTGCTAACTCTACTTCGTATTTTACGTCAAGGGTTTTGATTGGCATATTTAGTAGTTGGCAAAATTTCTGGTCTACAAAGGACTTGTCAGCGCCAGAATCGAACAGTACTCTTGCAAATATATTATTTACGAGAAAAGTACCTGTAAGCACATTGTCGTCCTTGACCGCTTCCTTTGCATCCAAGCGAAAAACTCTCGCGTTTGTCTTCTTAGTCTCTTCTGCCTTCTTGGCATACTTCGGGCAATTACTCTTTATGTGCCCCTTTTCGTTACAATTAAAGCAGGTTGCATCCTTTATCTTTTTGCACTCCACTGTCTTATGCTCCTTGGACTTGCATAGCCCACAGGGTGGAGTCCTTTGTTGCGACTGTGAACTAGACGCAAACCTACACTTCCCGGAGTGAGGTTTCTTGCAGACCTTGCAGTGAGGTCTTCCATCAGTTTGCCCCTCCTTCTTTGCCTCCGACCCTCTCTTGCCCTCACCGTTTCCACGGTGCTTTTTCCCAGACTTTCGTGAGGTATCATCCTCACGCTTTCGCTTTTCAGCCTCCTTGCTCCTTTGTGCCCTCAGACGGACAGCATCAAGTGTAAGAGACAAGGAGAGGTCAGTAACTGACCTGAAGGTCGTTGGCCTAGAGGCCTTTACGCTGGCCTTGATCGCCGGTTCTAAGCCCCCAATGAAACGGGCAATCCTTCGAGGTTCTGGTGTCACAAGATATGGCACCAGGCGTGACATAGTGTTAAAACTTGTCAGATAAGCTTGACAATCCAGGTTTGTCATCACTAGTGAGACAAAATCTGCCTCAATCTTCTCAACCTCGTGCTGAGGGCAGTAGTTTTCTTTTATGAGGGTAATAAACTCCCCCCATGACATTTTGTACAAGGCAGTCTTACCTGAAGCCTGCACCAGAGCTCTCCACCACGCCAGGGCCTCGCCCTTGAATGACTGGGACACAAACTTAACCACGTCCCTCTCTGCGCACCCGCTGATGTCCACTATCGTGTCCATCTCGTCTAGCCAGGTGATACAGTCAACCGCACCTTTCTCCCCTGTAAATTCACGGGGCTTACATGATACAAAGTATTTGTAGGTGCAACCCTTAGCACTGGACGCATCAGTATATTCTCTGTCGCGATGAACGCTGTGCTCAGTAGACGAATGCTTGTCGTCATCTTTCTTGGGTTCAGAGGGTGGTTTGGAGTGTGTCTTTGGTTTAGAGGGTGGTTTTGACACAGTTCTGCCTTGAGACTCAGTATGTTGACGATCAATAGCTGCCTGAACAGCATTGTCAATCAGAGCCTTCAGTTGTGCGCCTGTCAAATGTACTGACGCATTGTCATAGTCATCTTCGTTTGTGTGGCTGTTCTCTCCGTTGGGATCCGCCATTGTAACTTGAATCTGTTACAGAAGATAACAAAATTTTAATTTAGGAGATTATTATATGATTGTCTTTTATGACAACTTGTCAACCATGGTACAGAGACCATATTTGGTTAACTTTTTATTTCATTAAATATTTGGATTTGAATATATCCTATTTTAACTATATAAATAGTATTGGCGGCATAAAGCCTAATCATGATGATGTTTTATAATATTAGCCGAGATTTCATAGAATCAAAGGCGTAGAGATTTGAACCGTAGTTCTTTTATCTCTTTCTGACAGAGAGTCATAGACTACCACTGCCTTTTGTCTTTATAAGACAATTATTATGGCCCATAGGCACTACATCTCTAATGGATGTCTTAATATGGTTGGCCCGTAGGCACTACATCACTAATGGATGTTTTAATAATACTGGCCCGTAGGCACTACATCACGAATGGATGTTTTAATAATTCTGGCCCGTAGGCACTGCATCACTAATGGATGTTTTAATAATACTGGCCCGTAGGCATTGCATCACTAATGGATGTCTTTATAATACTGGCCCGTAGGCATTGCATCACTAATGGATGTCTTTATAATACTGGCCCGTAGGCATTGCATCACTAATGGATGTCTTCATAATATTGATCACCTTCATTAGTGATTTAACCCACGATTTATATATCATTTAGTTGGATTTTGAAATCCTTAAAGGATTATTGTATAAGAATGACGTGCGTGATTTTAACGAATCACATCTGCCATGAATGTTAACATGCGTACAGAGGTTAACTGGGAATCAGAATCTTTTCAGTTAGGTCGTACCATCTTGACTAGATCTTAACAGACCCCAAGCTAGGTTTCACCTTTTAAGATTCTTTATTTAGGCAGATCAATATAAAAGGAATGATTTTGATTTATTTTTATACATATTAAAACAAAACTCATAACATACATTCCATAATCTCAAATACGATTACATATTGCCCTAAACGGGTCTTTCAAATAATACATACCTTCATAGAGGTTTAAAATAAGTGACAAGTCCACGCAGGGACTAATACAAGATAGGTGTCCGTGCAAGGACGAAAGATAAGTCCATATAGGGACTGAAATATGATATGTTGTCCACACAGGGACTTATTTCAAAGTAGAAATTACAGTAGTACTACTATTAAGGGCTAATGGTCACGTTTCTTCTTCTTGCCCTTTAGTAAATTCGCCAAGCCCTTGAGAAATCCTCGGTGGCTTTTCTTCTCTTCCTCGAATTCTCTCTCCACTCGATCTAGTCGATGGAGTATTTCTTCCTGTTCAGGAGGAGAGAATCGTGGTTGTGGCGCTTGATGCGGAACTGGAGGTCTGGGAGGTATTGGATACCCATGAGCTGAGTAATCCGGTGGTCCCATGTTTCCATGTGCTCCGTCAGGGTAGCGCGCATTATATCTAGCCGACACCACATATGGGTCGCGCTCATAGCCGTAGTTGTATTGTGCTTGTGACGGTTCAAACGGGTTGTAAGCCGTTGGACCTGTGTAAGCTGGTATGGGTTGGTCATACCCAAATGGTGGCGAATTTCGTGCAGTAGGTGCGGAGTTCGCTTCTTGTATAGGACTTGAAGGTCCTTCTTCTTGTAGCGGCGGATAGTGGCTGCTACTAGAATGTCGAGGAGTGCTGAAGTGCATACCCCCTCTTTCTCGTGTAGACATACGAGCATTGGTCCTCCTACGCCTCGGCGGATCAGGTATAACTGGTTGTGCCGGTGGCGGAGGTGGTGGCGTAACTGCCTCAAGGCGTGAATCCTCAGAGGGATCCTGTGTATGTCTCGGTTGTTGTGTCTGATGAGATGGTGTGTTGTACCACTCATGTCGGTCAAACAAGGCCATAAAGCTGTCTGGGCCTTAGTACTGCGGACCATGATATGAAGATCCATCAGATACTTCTATCGGATGCGTGGGCGTACCACGAGCTGGTTCAGTTGGATCCTCATCTTCCTCCATGGGATCTTCAGAAAAGTGGTCTTGTGGCCCTAGCGGAACAAAACCTGAAGGTTCCTGTATGTAGTCAGCCGGATTAAACTGAGCTACGTAGTATGGACTAGGGTCGTCGTAGTTCCGGTGCGAAACCGAACGTTGTAGAGGTATGAAGGAAGGTTGTGGGTTGTTGGGATTATTTTCTGAGTCTGGCCCAAAGGAGTGCCGGTAGGATGGCGTCGAGCTGTGCGAAGTGGAATGCCTCGCTGGTTCGTAAAGATCTCTTCGTCGTTGTGGCTCTTCGCTCCGTGTCATCGAAGGATGTCTTGTACCAGATGGTCCAGCTTCTTGATCGTGATGTGTCACGATTTCTCCTCGGCCTCTTCGTCCCCTTCCTCTTCCTCGGAATATAACAGGTGGCATTTTCCTGCTCCAAAACTTATTAAAAATCAAATCGAAAATAAAGACAAAAAGGAGTATCAATCCGAATTTGTCCTAAGTTCTTGTCTAGACTCAAGTATGTGCAATTGTGTCATTGAGATTAAACACAATAGGATAGTGTTTAATTCACTCAATGTTGGCTCTGATACCAACCTGTCACACCCCGATTTCCACGTGTCTCACCGGTGGGCCCGGTGGGGGATTTCCGTGACGATGTTGGCAACAATATAGTCAAACCACACAATTATATAATGCACAGCGGAAGCATAATTTAAATATATAATTTCAACCTCTGATTGTAATATCCAAATGTATTACAGAAGTTGAATATCCACAGTGGATCGTAAATATAGATAAAGTATTGTTCCATTAGATACTGCAATCAAGCTTGCGAGGCTTATCCCGACGCTAGGGAGCTAATACCAGCCAATTACGTTTAGGTACCTGCACTTAATCTTTTTGGGGAAAATACGTCAGTTTACACTCGTAAATACATTCAACTGACACATTTGAAAATGTTTATTAAAATTGATTTGAATGCACAAGGCACAAACTCTTTTATAACTTGGGAAAATTCATAATGATCTTGTGAACGTTTTACATGTTCTTTTATGCGTTCAGTAGCCCGGGTCGTGCCGGGTTAAAGATTTATAGACACACCACGTTTGCGTAAAACCGTAGTACAGAAACCAACGGCTACGTCTTTTAGTTTTAGTGTCGACACTTTATACCGGGTGTACGCCTACACCGGGATGTCGATGGTCGTGGCCATTTCGTAAAATGATGCCGAGGATATCCGGGACAACGGTCATTAAACCCCCCAAAGGCTTATAAGCAACAAAACTGTTTAAATGAGCCAATCATATTTAATCAATTAACCACCTAAGCGATGGAATTATATAATGCTCAATCAAGCGGTATTAATATACCGTAACCCAAGCCCATATAGGGGAAATAAGTTAAAGTATTTACCTTGGCAAGTATTAATCCTTAATTTAGATCAAGTCACCGATAGCTTTTACTGGGGCTCCTAATCTGGAACGAAGGTTTTAATTAACCTCTTAGAATCCTAACGGTCCTTGTATTAGCCGTAGCTTAAACCGGTTGATTCCGATATATAGATATGGTTAATTCGCACGGAAAGGCGAAAACCGAGAATGGAGTATGATTTGGACCCAACAAGTTCAGTGACTTGTTTTATATGGGTTTATAGTTCATACTCTGGATTTTGGGGTTCAAATAATATAATTTGACCCGTATCGGCTATTGCACGAAAACTAGTTCCGTGAGCCGTACCGTGTGCGCAAATAGGCGAAACGGTTAACCATAAGTGTCGTACGCTTATTTCCTAAGTCAATATGCCTTAAAAGTATTTTGGTATCAGTAGGATACCTTCCGTAATGCCCGTAAGGAGTTTAAGTCAATATTATGCCCCGTAGGGGCTTTTCGGTCATTTTAAAGACTTTATAAGGGATTTTCGAGTTCTACAGGAAATCTGAGTTTCCCGAACAGCTTATAAAGCTTAAAATACTTTATTTATTATTTAAAACTAGTGGCAATTGGAATCGGGTCAAAAGACCTTGTAGAACTCTCGTTTTGGCCAAAAAGGGCATATTCGGTATTTACCGAACCGTAGCCATAACCGCAGGTTATGAGCAAGGTAAAAATTATTAAAAATCTTTAAAATTCCCAAAATATTATTTTACCACAGTGGGTAAAGGTTTTGGTGACGAAAACTTGGGTTAGATGGGCGTTATGCTAATTGCGCCGTTAATTACAAAACTTTCTTAAAAGTGCGCCTTTTAGCATAACTCTCATTCTAGACCTCGGATTGACGTGAAACTTTAGGGACATGCTTATAATTTAACAAGCAAGGTTTTGGTCCGTTCACGTGTCCGAAATACTTGTTTTAATTTTAAAAGGCCGTTACGGTCAACTTTTAGGCGAATGACGGAAATGCGCTAAAGACTCGGATAACTCATGAACCGACCACAGAGGCGTATACCAACATGTGACCTGGTCCTAAGAGAGTCCTAAGGTATATTTATACCTCACTAAAACGGGTCAGAACTGAAGTCAAAGCAAAAGTCAAACTTTTGCGACATTCGGCTCCGAACCGGTTCTATATAGTAAATGATCGATTCAAACGAGCGCAAACAGGTTTATATACTTATTATCATGGTTTATGATTGTCAAAACAGGTTCCATAACATATACATTACAGATTATGCTTAAATCGCTAAAATAGCTTTCTGTTGACTTTTTAACCGCACGTTTGACTCGATAATTGACATAGTTAGAGTGGTGATCAGGGGGAACCATTTTAGAGGTTTAATACCCACATAAATACCAACTCATAACCATTTTTGATTCGTCATAAGACTGAATCATTTGCAAGATATTGTAATGACAACCGTTAGTTACGACGGTTGCGTTTATGAGCTATAACTATGGAAAAGTGAAACCAAAATGGTTATCAACGACTTACAGAAGTTGCTTCTTGATTATAGAGCAGAAGAGAAGGCTTGGGAGCACTTAGAATGATCAGTAGTTGTGTGTTTTGATTGTGTGAATGGTTATGCACACAAAGGTGCTATTTATAGCCAAAAACAAGCTCCTATGATCATTACAACTACCACAACAGGTCAGGGGTGATGGGTAGATGTCCCCTAAGTGTTATGGGTTAAATGTAGGGTGCCCATGCTCCATTAAGTGGTGTTTGATCGTTCAAAGGTTCCAAAAGCCAAGTAGTTACAAAGTTTCTGCATCTGGGCACTTTACGCGGCCCGCATGGGAGTTCCCATGCATTTTAATGCGGGTCGCCTAAAGGTTAAGAAATCAGGCGAGTTAGTGAGGAGGCTCGCGGCCCGCCTCGACTTATGTCTTAACTTCACGCGGGTCGCGTGAGGTTATATTTTCTGAATTTTTCAAATCTTTTATAATGATTACAGAATCGGGCCATTAATAACGAAATCTTTCGTAATGATTTGCCTGACCTTTCGGATTTGAAGGGGTAACTTTGCGGTTTGGCCCTCGGTTATTTACCGATAGGGGCCTCGTGTTAATTACCCGCATTATTAAGTCCCCGGTTTATTTATTAATTATATTGGAAAGCCTTAACTTCCACTGTTGACGCTTTTAACCCTTCTTCTACGAATTCGATCGTAACTTTCTCGTTTCATATCGAAACTTCGCGAAATTCATATATATTATTTTAGTGAGGGTATAATACCGTTACAAAGTCTTTGGAACGTTAAAGGGTCACTCAGAGGTATTATTAAACATGTTGACACAGTTAACCCCTGTAGTTTGTAATCTCTCACTTTCTTCCGCGTTTTATTTTTGTACGATCTATAATTTATTCGATTGAAGGTTTAAGCATTATTTAGGGATACTATACAGTATATTTACCCTTGTTGACATTTATAACCCTCGAATTTACATACTTTCAAGGTTTGTCAAAATTAGTCCCTTATTTATTATAGATGCCACGTGTAAACAAATGCCACGTGTTAACACATCATTGGACACAAAAATTCGAGGTGTTACATCCTCACCCCCTTAAAATAAATCTCGACCCGAGATTTACTCAAATAAATAGGGGTATTTTTCTTTCATTGTAGCTTCGACTTCCCACGTATATTCAGGACCTCTACGAGCATCCCATTTGACTTTTACAATCGGTACGTGCTTTCTGCGAAGCTTCTTCACCTGTCGATCTTCAATCGACAAAGGCTTTTCTATGAACTTTAAGCTCTCATCTATATGCACATCTGTGTGTGGAATCACCAACGATTCGTCGGCGAAGCACTTTTTGAGATTGCAGATGTGGAACACATTGTGAATTCCATTGAGCTCTTCAGGCAAGTTTAGTTTATAGGCAACTGATCCGACTCGTTCAATGACCTCAAAAGGCCCTATGTATCTCGGACTCAGCTTGCCCTTCTTGCCGAAACGCATCACCCCCTTCCAGGGTGACACCTTAAGTAATACCTTTTCACCCACTTCGAAGTGAAAATCCTTACGCTTTGGATCAGCGTAGCTCTTCTGCCTATCGCGGGCAGCCTTGAGACGTTCCCGGATCTGGACAATCTTGTCCGTCGTCTGGAAAACAATCTCTGGTCCCGATAATTGGACCTCTCCTACTTCCGCCCAACAAACAGGCGATCTGCATTTCCTACCATATAATGCCTCAAAAGGCGCAGCCTTTATGCTGGTGTGGTAGCTATTATTGTAGGAGAATTCGATCAGGGGTAGGTTTTTATCCCAGTTACCACCTAAATCGATCGCACATGCACGAAGCATGTCTTCTAGCGTTTGGATAGTACGCTCACTTTGACCGTCCGTCTGTGGATGGTAAGCCGTACTAAAGTTTAAACGCGTGCCCAAAGATTGCTGGAAACTCTTCCAGAAGTGAGATGTGTATCTAGTATCCCTGTCGGAGATAATAGACACAGGTATGCCGTGTAAGGCTACAATCTTATCAACATAAAGTTGGGCTAACATATCGGAGCTATACGTCTCCTTGATGGGTAGAAAATGAGCTGATTTAGTCAGCCTATCAACTATGACCCATATTGTATCGTTTCCTTTCCTGGTTTTGGGTAACTTGGTTATGAAGTCCATAGTTACGCATTCCCACTTCCACTCGGGAAGTTCAGGCTGTTGTAGCAAGCCAGACGGCTTTTGGTGCTCGGCTTTGACTTGAGCACAAGTCAAGCACTTTGCTACATGGGCGGCTACAGACTTTTTCAAGCCTATCCACCAATAATTTGCCTTTAAGTCTTGGTACATCTTATCAGCACCAGGATGGACTGAGTATTTGGAACTATGGGCTTCCTGGAGAACAACATCTCGTAGTCCTCCATAAATCGGAACCCATATACGTCCATTCAGCCTAAGAATTCCATCCTTGCTAAGAGTCAACTGCTCCTCAGTTACTCCCAGTTTTTCATTTGGATAATTAGCTTCCAACACAGCCTCTCGCTGTGCAGCCAAAATCCTTTCAATCAAATTATTTTTAACTTCAATGCTCTTGGCATTGATTCGAATGGGTTTTACCCTTTCTTTCCTGCTCAATGCATCGGCGACTACATTCGCCTTGCCGGGATGGTACCTGATTTCACAGTCATAATCATTCAGGGTTTCCATCCAACGGCGTTGTCTCATGTTCAACTCTTTCTGGTTGAACAGGTGCTGGAGGCTTTTGTGATCAGAATAAATCACAAATTTAATACCATAAAGGTAGTGCCTCCACAACTTCAGTGCAAATACAACGGCACCCAACTCCAAATCATGGGTGGTGTAATTCTTTTCATGCACCTTTAATTGCCTTGAAGCATAGGCAATCACCTTGCCCTTCTGCATAAGCACACACCCCATGCCTGTGTGTGATGCATCGCAGTAAACTACGAATTCATCTGTACCTTCCGGTAATGTCAACACAGGTGCGTTGCTTAGCTTCTGCTTCAGTATTTCAAAGGACTCTTGCTGCTTCGGGCCCCAAATGTACTTTTCTTTCTTCTTGGTCAAGGAAGTCAAGGGCGCAGCAATCCTTGAAAAATTTTCAATAAATCTCCGGTAGTATCCTGCTAACCCCAGGAAACTACGGATTTCGGTAGGCGTCTTTGGCTCTTGCCAGTTCATGACTGCCTCTACCTTAGCGGGATCCACTTGGATACCACGCTCACTCACAACGTGTCCTAAAAACTGAACTTCTCGTAGCCAGAATTCACATTTCGAGAATTTGGCGTAGAGTTTCTCACGTTGTAGTAATTCGAGAATGCAACGGAGGTGCTTCTCGTGGTCAGCTTGATTCTTGGAATAGATAAGGATATCGTCGATGAAGACTATGACGAATTTGTCCAAGTATGGCTTGCAAACGCGATTCATGAGATCCATGAACGCAGCCGGTGCATTTGTGAGCCCAAAAGGCATCACTAGGAACTCGTAATGACCATAGCGAGTCCTAAATGCAGTCTTGTGTACATCTTCATCTCTGACCCTTAGTTGATGATAACCCGACCTTAAGTCGATCTTGGAGAAGTAGCTTGCTCCTTGCAGCTGATCGAATAGATCATCGATCCTTGGTAAAGGATATCTATTCTTTATGGTAACTTTATTCAGTTCTCTATAGTCGATGCACAACCGCATCGATCCGTCCTTCTTCTTTACAAATAGGACAGGAGCTCCCCAGGGAGATGAACTAGGTTTGATAAAACCTTTCGCCAGCAGTTCATCCAACTGGGTCCTCAGTTCTTTCATTTCCGTTGGCGCTAATCTGTAAGGTGCTCTTGCTATCGGAGCTGCTCCAGGAATGATGTCAATTCTGAACTCCACTTGTCTATCTGGTGGCAAACCAGGTAGTTCTTCAGGAAAAACCTCGGGGTATTCAGAAATGACAGGAAGATCCTCGATCTTCGGCTTTGGTTCTTCAATTATCACCTGAGCCATGTAAATTACACAGCCTCTGTTCAAACACCTTGAAGCTTTCAGCATAGATACGTCTTCGGGCAATCCGTAATGCGTATCCCCTCGAATGGTAAGAGATTCACCACTCGGAGTCTTTAAAACTATTTGCCTTTTGCCGCAAATGATTTGGGCCTGGTTATGGGATAACCAGTCCATGCCTAGCACGATATCAAAACCCGCCAATTTGAAGGGAAGTAGAGATAAAGGAAAAGAATGGTTCCTAATGGATATTTCACATCCTTCTAGAATAGTAGAGACGGTTTCTATCGTGCCGTCTGCTAACTCTACTTCGTATTTTACGTCAAGGGTTTTGATTGGCATATTTAGTAGTTGGCAAAATTTCTGGTCTACAAAGGACTTGTCAGCGCCAGAATCGAACAGTACTCTTGCAAATATATTATTTACGAGAAAAGTACCTGTAAGCACATTGTCGTCCTTGACCGCTTCCTTTGCATCCAAGCGAAAAACTCTCGCGTTTGTCTTCTTAGTCTCTTCTGCCTTCTTGGCATACTTCGGGCAATTACTCTTTATGTGCCCCTTTTCGTTACAATTAAAGCAGGTTGCATCCTTTATCTTTTTGCACTCCACTGTCTTATGCTCCTTGGACTTGCATAGCCCACAGGGTGGAGTCCTTTGTTGCGACTGTGAACTAGACGCAAACCTACACTTCCCGGAGTGAGGTTTCTTGCAGACCTTGCAGTGAGGTCTTCCATCAGTTTGCCCCTCCTTCTTTGCCTCCGACCCTCTCTTGCCCTCACCGTTTCCACGGTGCTTTTTCCCAGACTTTCGTGAGGTATCATCCTCACGCTTTCGCTTTTCAGCCTCCTTGCTCCTTTGTGCCCTCAGACGGACAGCATCAAGTGTAAGAGACAAGGAGAGGTCAGTAACTGACCTGAAGGTCGTTGGCCTAGAGGCCTTTACGCTGGCCTTGATCGCCGGTTCTAAGCCCCCAATGAAACGGGCAATCCTTCGAGGTTCTGGTGTCACAAGATATGGCACCAGGCGTGACATAGTGTTAAAACTTGTCAGATAAGCTTGACAATCCAGGTTTGTCATCACTAGTGAGACAAAATCTGCCTCAATCTTCTCAACCTCGTGCTGAGGGCAGTAGTTTTCTTTTATGAGGGTAATAAACTCCCCCCATGACATTTTGTACAAGGCAGTCTTACCTGAAGCCTGCACCAGAGCTCTCCACCACGCCAGGGCCTCGCCCTTGAATGACTGGGACACAAACTTAACCACGTCCCTCTCTGCGCACCCGCTGATGTCCACTATCGTGTCCATCTCGTCTAGCCAGGTGATACAGTCAACCGCACCTTTCTCCCCTGTAAATTCACGGGGCTTACATGATACAAAGTATTTGTAGGTGCAACCCTTAGCACTGGACGCATCAGTATATTCTCTGTCGCGATGAACGCTGTGCTCAGTAGACGAATGCTTGTCGTCATCTTTCTTGGGTTCAGAGGGTGGTTTGGAGTGTGTCTTTGGTTTAGAGGGTGGTTTTGACACAGTTCTGCCTTGAGACTCAGTATGTTGACGATCAATAGCTGCCTGAACAGCATTGTCAATCAGAGCCTTCAGTTGTGCGCCTGTCAAATGTACTGACGCATTGTCATAGTCATCTTCGTTTGTGTGGCTGTTCTCTCCGTTGGGATCCGCCATTGTAACTTGAATCTGTTACAGAAGATAACAAAATTTTAATTTAGGAGATTATTATATGATTGTCTTTTATGACAACTTGTCAACCATGGTACAGAGACCATATTTGGTTAACTTTTTATTTCATTAAATATTTGGATTTGAATATATCCTATTTTAACTATATAAATAGTATTGGCGGCATAAAGCCTAATCATGATGATGTTTTATAATATTAGCCGAGATTTCATAGAATCAAAGGCGTAGAGATTTGAACCGTAGTTCTTTTATCTCTTTCTGACAGAGAGTCATAGACTACCACTGCCTTTTGTCTTTATAAGACAATTATTATGGCCCATAGGCACTACATCTCTAATGGATGTCTTAATATGGTTGGCCCGTAGGCACTACATCACTAATGGATGTTTTAATAATACTGGCCCGTAGGCACTACATCACGAATGGATGTTTTAATAATTCTGGCCCGTAGGCACTGCATCACTAATGGATGTTTTAATAATACTGGCCCGTAGGCATTGCATCACTAATGGATGTCTTTATAATACTGGCCCGTAGGCATTGCATCACTAATGGATGTCTTTATAATACTGGCCCGTAGGCATTGCATCACTAATGGATGTCTTCATAATATTGATCACCTTCATTAGTGATTTAACCCACGATTTATATATCATTTAGTTGGATTTTGAAATCCTTAAAGGATTATTGTATAAGAATGACGTGCGTGATTTTAACGAATCACATCTGCCATGAATGTTAACATGCGTACAGAGGTTAACTGGGAATCAGAATCTTTTCAGTTAGGTCGTACCATCTTGACTAGATCTTAACAGACCCCAAGCTAGGTTTCACCTTTTAAGATTCTTTATTTAGGCAGATCAATATAAAAGGAATGATTTTGATTTATTTTTATACATATTAAAACAAAACTCATAACATACATTCCATAATCTCAAATACGATTACATATTGCCCTAAACGGGTCTTTCAAATAATACATACCTTCATAGAGGTTTAAAATAAGTGACAAGTCCACGCAGGGACTAATACAAGATAGGTGTCCGTGCAAGGACGAAAGATAAGTCCATATAGGGACTGAAATATGATATGTTGTCCACACAGGGACTTATTTCAAAGTAGAAATTACAGTAGTACTACTATTAAGGGCTAATGGTCACGTTTCTTCTTCTTGCCCTTTAGTAAATTCGCCAAGCCCTTGAGAAATCCTCGGTGGCTTTTCTTCTCTTCCTCGAATTCTCTCTCCACTCGATCTAGTCGATGGAGTATTTCTTCCTGTTCAGGAGGAGAGAATCGTGGTTGTGGCGCTTGATGCGGAACTGGAGGTCTGGGAGGTATTGGATACCCATGAGCTGAGTAATCCGGTGGTCCCATGTTTCCATGTGCTCCGTCAGGGTAGCGCGCATTATATCTAGCCGACACCACATATGGGTCGCGCTCATAGCCGTAGTTGTATTGTGCTTGTGACGGTTCAAACGGGTTGTAAGCCGTTGGACCTGTGTAAGCTGGTATGGGTTGGTCATACCCAAATGGTGGCGAATTTCGTGCAGTAGGTGCGGAGTTCGCTTCTTGTATAGGACTTGAAGGTCCTTCTTCTTGTAGCGGCGGATAGTGGCTGCTACTAGAATGTCGAGGAGTGCTGAAGTGCATACCCCCTCTTTCTCGTGTAGACATACGAGCATTGGTCCTCCTACGCCTCGGCGGATCAGGTATAACTGGTTGTGCCGGTGGCGGAGGTGGTGGCGTAACTGCCTCAAGGCGTGAATCCTCAGAGGGATCCTGTGTATGTCTCGGTTGTTGTGTCTGATGAGATGGTGTGTTGTACCACTCATGTCGGTCAAACAAGGCCATAAAGCTGTCTGGGCCTTGGTACTGCGGACCATGATATGAAGATCCATCAGATACTTCTATCGGATGCGTGGGCGTACCACGAGCTGGTTCAGTTGGATCCTCATCTTCCTCCATGGGATCTTCAGAAAAGTGGTCTTGTGGCCCTAGCGGAACAAAACCTGAAGGTTCCTGTATGTAGTCAGCCGGATTAAACTGAGCTACGTAGTATGGACTAGGGTCGTCGTAGTTCCGGTGCGAAACCGAACGTTGTAGAGGTATGAAGGAAGGTTGTGGGTTGTTGGGATTATTTTCTGAGTCTGGCCCAAAGGAGTGCCGGTAGGATGGCGTCGAGCTGTGCGAAGTGGAATGCCTCGCTGGTTCGTAAAGATCTCTTCGTCGTTGTGGCTCTTCGCTCCGTGTCATCGAAGGATGTCTTGTACCAGATGGTCCAGCTTCTTGATCGTGATGTGTCACGATTTCTCCTCGGCCTCTTCGTCCCCTTCCTCTTCCTCGGAATATAACAGGTGGCATTTTCCTGCTCCAAAACTTATTAAAAATCAAATCGAAAAATAAAGACAAAAAGGAGTATCAATCCGAATTTGTCCTAAGTTCTTGTCTAGACTCAAGTATGTGCAATTGTGTCATTGAGATTAAACACAATAGGATAGTGTTTAATTCACTCAATGTTGGCTCTGATACCAACCTGTCACACCCCGATTTCCACGTGTCTCACCGGTGGGCCCGGTGGGGGATTTCCGTGACGATGTTGGCAACAATATAGTCAAACCACACAATTATATAATGCACAGCGGAAGCATAATTTAAATATATAATTTCAACCTCTGATTGTAATATCCAAATGTATTACAGAAGTTGAATATCCACAGTGGATCGTAAATATAGATAAAGTATTGTTCCATTAGATACTGCAATCAAGCTTGCGAGGCTTATCCCGACGCTAGGGAGCTAATACCAGCCAATTACGTTTAGGTACCTGCACTTAATCTTTTTGGGGAAAATACGTCAGTTTACACTCGTAAATACATTCAACTGACACATTTGAAAATGTTTATTAAAATTGATTTGAATGCACAAGGCACAAACTCTTTTATAACTTGGGAAAATTCATAATGATCTTGTGAACGTTTTACATGTTCTTTTATGCGTTCAGTAGCCCGGGTCGTGCCGGGTTAAAGATTTATAGACACACCACGTTTGCGTAAAACCGTAGTACAGAAACCAACGGCTACGTCTTTTAGTTTTAGTGTCGACACTTTATACCGGGTGTACGCCTACACCGGGATGTCGATGGTCGTGGCCATTTCGTAAAATGATGCCGAGGATATCCGGGACAACGGTCATTAAACCCCCCAAAGGCTTATAAGCAACAAAACTGTTTAAATGAGCCAATCATATTTAATCAATTAACCACCTAAGCGATGGAATTATATAATGCTCAATCAAGCGGTATTAATATACCGTAACCCAAGCCCATATAGGGGAAATAAGTTAAAGTATTTACCTTGGCAAGTATTAATCCTTAATTTAGATCAAGTCACCGATAGCTTTTACTGGGGCTCCTAATCTGGAACGAAGGTTTTAATTAACCTCTTAGAATCCTAACGGTCCTTGTATTAGCCGTAGCTTAAACCGGTTGATTCCGATATATAGATATGGTTAATTCGCACGGAAAGGCGAAAACCGAGAATGGAGTATGATTTGGACCCAACAAGTTCAGTGACTTGTTTTATATGGGTTTATAGTTCATACTCTGGATTTTGGGGTTCAAATAATATAATTTGACCCGTATCGGCTATTGCACGAAAACTAGTTCCGTGAGCCGTACCGTGTGCGCAAATAGGCGAAACGGTTAACCATAAGTGTCGTACGCTTATTTCCTAAGTCAATATGCCTTAAAAGTATTTTGGTATCAGTAGGATACCTTCCGTAATGCCCGTAAGGAGTTTAAGTCAATATTATGCCCCGTAGGGGCTTTTCGGTCATTTTAAAGACTTTATAAGGGATTTTCGAGTTCTACAGGAAATCTGAGTTTCCCGAACAGCTTATAAAGCTTAAAATACTTTATTTATTATTTAAAACTAGTGGCAATTGGAATCGGGTCAAAAGACCTTGTAGAACTCTCGTTTTGGCCAAAAAGGGCATATTTGGTATTTACCGAACCGTAGCCATAACCGCAGGTTATGAGCAAGGTAAAAATTATTAAAAATCTTTAAAATTCCCAAAATATTATTTTACCACAGTGGGTAAAGGTTTTGGTGACGAAAACTTGGGTTAGATGGGCGTTATGCTAATTGCGTCGTTAATTACAAAACTTTCTTAAAAGTGCGCCTTTTAGCATAACTCTCATTCTAGACCTCGGATTGACGTGAAACTTTAGGGACATGCTTATATTTTAACAAGCAAGGTTTTGGTCCGTTCACGTGTCCGAAATACTTGTTTTAATTTTAAAAGGCCGTTACGGTCAACTTTTAGGCGAATGACGGAAATGCGCTAAAGACTTGGATAACTCATGAACCGACCACAGAGGCGTATACCAACATGTGACCTGGTCCTAAGAGAGTCCTAAGGTATATTCATACCTCACTAAAACGGGTCAGAACTGAAGTCAAAGCAAAAGTCAAACTTTTGCGACATTCGGCTCCGAACCGGTTCTATATAGTAAATGATCGATTCAAACGAGCGCAAACAGGTTTATATACTTATTATCATGGTTTATGATTGTCAAAACAGGTTCCATAACATATACATTACAGATTATGCTTAAATCGCTAAAATAGCTTTCTGTTGACTTTTTAACCGCACGTTTGACTCGATAATTGACATAGTTAGAGTGGTGATCAGGGGGAACCATTTTAGAGGTTTAATACCCACATAAATACCAACTCATAACCATTTTTGATTCGTCATAAGACTGAATCATTTGCAAGATATTGTAATGACAACCGTTAGTTACGACGGTTGCGTTTATGAGCTATAACTATGGAAAAGTGAAACCAAAATGGTTATCAACGACTTACAGAAGTTGCTTCTTGATTATAGAGCAGAAGAGAAGGCTTGGGAGCACTTAGAATGATCAGTAGTTGTGTGTTTTGATTGTGTGAATGGTTATGCACACAAAGGTGCTATTTATAGCCAAAAACAAGCTCCTATGATCATTACAACTACCACAACAGGTCAGGGGTGATGGGTAGATGTCCCCTAAGTGTTATGGGTTAAATGTAGGGTGCCCATGCTCCATTAAGTGGTGTTTGATCGTTCAAAGGTTCCAAAAGCCAAGTAGTTACAAAGTTTCTGCATCTGGGCACTTTACGCGGCCCGCATGGGAGTTCCCATGCATTTTAATGCGGGTCGCCTAAAGGTTAAGAAATCAGGCGAGTTAGTGAGGAGGCTCGCGGCCCGCCTCGACTTATGTCTTAACTTCACGCGGGTCGCGTGAGGTTATATTTTCTGAATTTTTCAAATCTTTTATAATGATTACAGAATCGGGCCATTAATAACGAAATCTTTCGTAATGATTTGCCTGACCTTTCGGATTTGAAGGGGTAACTTTGCGGTTTGGCCCTCGGTTATTTACCGATAGGGGCCTCGTGTTAATTACCCGCATTATTAAGTCCCCGGTTTATTTATTAATTATATTGGAAAGCCTTAACTTCCACTGTTGACGCTTTTAACCCTTCTTCTACGAATTCGATCGTAACTTTCTCGTTTCATATCGAAACTTCGCGAAATTCATATATATTATTTTAGTGAGGGTATAATACCGTTACAAAGTCTTTGGAACGTTAAAGGGTCACTCAGAGGTATTATTAAACATGTTGACACAGTTAACCCCTGTAGTTTGTAATCTCTCACTTTCTTCCGCGTTTTATTTTTGTACGATCTATAATTTATTCGATTGAAGGTTTAAGCATTATTTAGGGATACTATACAGTATATTTACCCTTGTTGACATTTATAACCCTCGAATTTACATACTTTCAAGGTTTGTCAAAATTAGTCCCTTATTTATTATAGATGCCACGTGTAAACAAATGCCACGTGTTAACACATCATTGGACACAAAAATTCGAGGTGTTACATTCTCAGTTGTCTTCAAATGTTGATGAAAATGAAGTTGAAGTTGATGCTACTCGCCACGCTGCACAAACCAAAATTCAAGCGGAATCTGAAAATAAATCAATCGAAAAAGATGTTCAAATTACTGGAATACAAACAATGTTTGATAGAATTGAAGAACAGGATACTGAAAAGGAAATCAGTGATCTAATTCAAAACACATCATTCCTCAACCCACAAGAAGATCCGTATAAAACACCTGCAAAATCAGTTCATCAAGAACAACCAACAACTGATATAAGCAAAACAGAAGAAATAATCACAAGGATGGTACGACCTGATCGAGAGAAAAATATACCAGAAGTATTTTGTTCACCGTACTATCTAAGACAAGTAGCGAAAACAACATATCGGGATATGCTTTCCATGCAGAAGGAGAAATGATGTAAAAATTCATTTATATACACTAAAACAAAAAAACAAAAATAAAAAATATTATAATTTAATTATTATTTTTTTTTTGCAGGGATAATCTCTTTGAAATTAAACATCATGTATTTCTATATAGATATGCTACTGAAACAATGAGGCCAGGATTGGAAATCACCGGAGAAGTAATCAATTGTTGGTCATATATTTTGAATGAAGAAGAAAAAAGAAGATCAAAAAACAACAAAACTCCAAGATTTTTCTGTACTATTCGAATGCTGGTATGATATATAAAACGCAATTTTTCTGTATTCGTATAATGAAGTATTTTGAAGTTTGATTGAATGAATGAAGTTTTATAAAACGCAATTGCAGTTTTATTTCTTTAATAAAACGCAATGCTTACTTTGTTTGAATGAAGTTTTATAAAACGCAGCTGTATGTTTTATTACCTTCATAAAACGCAGCTGTATGTTTTATTAACTTCATAAAACGCAATAATATGTTAATTTGTTTAATTTTACGCAGGCTTTAACATCGAGTGATAAGGAAGAAACTGAAAATAAAGAAAAGATGATAGAAGCATTCACAAGGAACATAGAAAAAATTCTTCAAGGTGCAAAGCTAAAAAGCATAAAGGATTTTAAAATTATCCTTGTCCCGATTCTCTATTCACAACATTTCTTTTTGGTCTCCTTCAATCTTGAAGAGAAACAAATATTCATCATTGACAACAGTGCGAAAGAAGAAACAAATGAAGCTAAATATGGGAATGTGCCTGAAAATACAGTAAGTATTCTTACTTATGCTTTTAAAACACAAATATAAACCACCTAATCTTTTTGTTTTTTTTTTTCTGTAGAGGAATGCTTTGGCAGCTTACCTTAAATCTGTTGGACATGAAAAAGCAGATGATATAAAGGGAATAACCCCTGTTAGAATGGAGATGAAATGGAGGACACAATATAATGGCATTGACTGTGGTATATTCACTATGCGTCATATGGAATGTTATCATGGAGAACCGGTCGAAAAATGGGATTGTGGGTTTAACGTGGAATATGAAGAACCTGCAATTATCAAGAAGGGTAAAAACAAAAAACCAGTCAACAAGCAGACCGCACAACTTGAAGATTTAAGAAGAAAGTTCATCGCGAAGATATTATTGCATGAAATCAACGAACAAAGAGATTATGTTATTGAGGACTCAAAGAAGTTTCGAGACCTCAGTGCGAAACTTAAAAAACAATCTTATGACACTAGTTTAGATAGGATTAAAGACAGGCTTTCTCTTGCTGGTTTACTTTGATTTTGAAATGCTACTTATTATAAAACGCAATGTTTTTTCATTTAGCATGGTTTTAATATAACTCATTATTTTCTTGATCTTGCTAGTTACTTTGATTTAGAAATGCTACTTATTATAAAACGCAATGTTTTTTCATATAACGCAATATTTTGATGATATTTTTAAAATGCACTATGTATCCTTTAAAATTATTTAAACATTATTTTGAAAAAATTTATAAAATATATATACCATTTATAAAATATATGTATCCTTTAAAACGCAATATGTATCCTTTAAAATTATTTAAACATTATTTTGAAAAAATTTATAAAATATATATACAATTTATAAAACACAACATTTTAATAGTATGCTATAACTCAACATTGTCAATTTAAATTATTAATATGTTTTGAAATGCTACTTATTATAAAACGCAATGTTTTTTTCTAATTATTCATTTCCAAACATATAACGCAATATAATTTGTAACGCAATGAAATTTTTTTTTACAATTTTTATAACACAAAAAACAAATTAAAAACATAATTACAAAAAGGACAATCATAAAAATAATATTATAATCTTCTAAAACGAAATGTTATAAAAAATATAATAATATACAATATATGAATACTGTATGATTGAAATTGATACAGTTGATTAGACCAAAAGCCTTAAAAAGCCTTTTGGATTCCTGATATAAAATACTGTATTATTGAACAATCAATTCAAAGAAAAAAATAAAAAATAATCATTTTTATTATTAAAACAGTTTATTCAAATTCCTCTACCAATATATAAGAACAGAAACCCTAAATTATTTTCACATTGCTCTCATCATACACCAAAAAATACACCAAATACCCAACACACACAAACCCTAAAATGGCTAATCAACAACTATCAGTTTGGTGGGTTAAAAGAGGCAATTTCGTTCTTCAATTCCTTGATGGAAAAAAATAAAATACCATTCCGTTGCTTCTTTCCTTCAAAACTGCAATGAAAATATTTTGAAAAGGATGAACGAAATAGGTATACCACCTTCTTGTTACACAAATCAAACAGCCGCACTGTTCAGAATTCTACACAAGAGATATGGTAATCCGAATCAAACTGCAACTGAAGATACCCAGGTTACATCTTGGGAGTTCATTGTGGAAACTTTCAAAGTTTCAGTGACTTGGGACGATGGTGATGTGGAGATGTATGACCCAAAGGACATATCTACCAGTGAGGATCTAAATTTTTTGAAGCAGTTATCTGAAATACCAATCATCAACAACTCTGCTAGCAAATTTGCAGAGAAGCTTCAAAACGCAGTAGTCTCACAGGTTGAACTTTGGGTTAAATCTGAAAGTGATGAGGAAATCCCTGATGGAAGCTTAAGGTTCTCATCCGATGAAGAAACAAACTTTGATCCATGAAGCTGGTCATGCTAGTAATTTTTCTTTAATTTTGTGGTTTGAAAACATCATGTTTGTTTAAAAACTATCATCATCTATATAACGCAATGTTTATTATATCCAATGCATTTCTTGTTTAATTTTATGTATGATCTGTGTGATAATAAAACGCAATAATCAAAAAATACCATTTAAAGTATATTGTTCTATGTATAAAACGGAATAACCAAAAAAAGCTGATAAGTGATTTGGAAATCCCTAATGGAAGCTTAGGGTTCTCATCATTTCTTGTTTAATTTGATCTATGATCTGTGTTACAATAAAAAGCAATAATCAAAAAATACAATTTAAAATATATTGTTCTATGTATAAAACGCAATGTTTATGATATCCACTTGCATTTCTTGTTTAATTTGATCTATGATCTGTGTTACAATAAAATGCAATAATCAAAAAATACCATTTAAAGTATATTGTTCTATGTATAAAACGCAATAACAATATATTGTTGTTATCATAAAACGCAATTAACCAAAACAAACTGATATTTATGAAGGATATCTCAAAACGTAGTAACAAAAAGAGATGAAACCTATACATCATAAAACGCAATGACAAATTTTTTTTACTTATTGATATCTGATTTTGACAGAATTTGTATACATAATTACATTGCATTGCTAGAACCTATAACATTAGAAGAAACCTTATCTTTACATGTGCGACTGTTATGTCCTTTTCCACCACATACACGGCACGATTTCTGGATCTTTGATGATTTCTGAATTGCAATCTCACGATTAGACTTGATCCTTTTTTGTACACCGCATTCTTTGGTCCTTATTTTGATCGAGACACGAATCATAGAATCTGATTTTTCTAAGTTCCCTCCAATATCAGCAAATCTTTCTTTGCGACTAGGAGGCGGCGCAACAACCATAACCTCATCCGCTTTATCAATATAACTTTTAATATGATCCCTGTAACGACACAGTTCATCTAAATCGCCAACCAGCCTATTAACCACATACTCATTTGCAACAACGATTTCTCTATAAACTTTATCAATTTCACTATTCCTACCAATTTCATCAAACCGAATATTGGAATGATTTGATCCAACTGAAATAACATCTCTCATCCATCTTCTATGAACATATCTTCTAGGAAACTCACTTATATCATCATACCGTAATACGTAAAATATATGGCGGCACAATATACCAAATTGTTCAAACCGTTTGTAAGAACAACTTATACTTAAACCATCTTCTTGTTTGCTGTATTGCACCTGTAAATAAGATTAAAAAGCTATATAAAATTAGTGAAATGTAATATAAAACGCAATGAATAATAAATATAATACTGATATAACCATATGATCATATAATGATAAAACGCAATAAAAGATGAAAAATAAAACGCAATAGATATTTAAACAATATAAAATTAAAAAATACCTTGAAAAAAGATGTGCATGGCTGTCTGAAATCCTTTATTTCAAAATATTGAACATCACCCACAGTATCAAGAGACTTTGACATACACTTTGTAATGGCAGCATCAATTTCAATCTGAGGTGGTGTTTGTTTTTTGGCCAGAAGCACTTCTGGCTACTTATGTCTGCGCCGCGCAGACGCGTGCAGAGGTTTGGAGTCCGCAGCTTGTTTGTTTTCTCGCAGACCTTTTATTAAAAAAGGTCTGCGAGACCTCTTCACCACACAGACATTCACCCATGTCTTCTTGGAACCTCTTCTTGGCACAGACCTCTTCTTCCCTGCCACCATCTCCACCACCACATCCTTGCCACCACCGCCACCACCTCCACCACCACATCCCTGCCACCACCGCCACCACCACATCCCTGCCACCACAACCACCTGATACATCACCACCACAAATCGAACCAAAAACCCCCAAATCGAACCAAAAACCCTAATCGAACAAAACCCCCAAATTTCTTCGACCCTCAATCAACGGCGGAGAAAGCGGTATAGGTAATCGGCTACGGATACGATCTCACTTGCGACCTCCGGTTAACCGGATGCAAACCCGGTCCATCCGGGTCAACCCTCATCAAACTCGGTGGAACCCTAACTCAGGAATTGGTGCTTCCTGGCGGCGGCGTTGTTCCCAATGTTTCTCCGGCAATTAAGTGCGATAAAGGTGAATGACAACTGCGGTGGTGGTGGTTGAACGACGGGGGTGGGTGGTTGTGGTGGTAGATGAAGGCAGACGGGGTGGGTGGTTGTGGTTGTTCTTGGCGGTAGATGATGGGCTGATGGCGGTGGTGTGATGGTGGAGGTGGTGCGGTGGTGGTGGTGGTGGTGCTATGGCAGATTGTAGAGAGAGAGTAGAGAGAGAGAGTTGAGGCAGAGGGAGGAGAAGTGTGTGTTATATGATGTGTGTGAAAAGTGGATTTTGTAGAAGAAAGAAAAACAAATCCACTTCTCCTTGTAGACTGCAGACATTTGGTCCACCTCTTCTCCTGCAGATGCCTGCAGATGTGGTCCGCAGACTGCAGACCTTTTCCTGCAGAAAAAACAAACAGCACCTGAATATCCTTAAAAATAGTTTTGGTATATATTTCTGATGCTTGTTTCTCCAATACAAAGTCACTCCAGGGTTTACACTCAATATACCTTGTATCATGATCATTCCTCCTATGCTCATGCCTTTGAATATCCATTGCAGTCTCAAAATGAGTGAAAAATTCAACAAGTGTACATCTTGGATTGCAAATCTGACCAAAGAAGTAATTCTCGCTTTCACATCTTGACGTAGTATGCATAAGTCCAGCCAAATCCTCTCCATGGTAATAAGCAGGAATCCAATCAAATCGAAGATCGTACATATCTTTTAACCACTCATGATTTTCCAATCCAAAAGTAGACATTATTAAATGCCACTCAGTTTCAAAATCTTTTGGAATAATAGTATCATTCCAAACAACATGAGTCATTCTTGTATTAAAATCAGTGTTTGCTGACAAAACAGGACCAACTTGAATAAAAAGTTATAAAATTGTTAAACATAAGACGCAATAATTTAAAAACCAATATATTGAAAATGATAAGCATAATGCATTGATGGTAAACGTAATTGTTTTGTAATTATATTGATAAAAATGTTAGGGGATCTTATTGTATAATACATAAAACGCAATAATAAAACAATATAAAATTGCAGTTTGTTATATCATAAAACGCAGTTAATACCTTTGTCTTCAATTTCTCCCATATATGCCACATACATAACCTATGCCTACTTCTTGAAAGTACATCCTTAATAGCTCTCTTCATTGCAGCATCTTGATCAGTAACAACAACTTTAGGCTCACTTCCAAAAGCATTAACAAAGCACCTTAAAAGCCATCTATAAGAATCTGAAGTCTCCGAACCAAGTAATGCACCACCAAATGTGACATTCCTAAAATGATTATCAATACCAGTAAATGGTACAAAAACCAAATCATACCTAAATAAAAAACAAATTAAAAAAGCATTAGAAAAATTAGAACATGATATATAACGCAATAGAATATATAACGCAATAAATGAAAAAAACTTACTTGTTTGATTTATAAGTAGCATCAAAACCAAATATGTCACCAAACACTGTATAATTTTTTTTTTTTGATTGCTCATCAGCCCAGAAAAGCCCTTTCAATCTTCTATCTTCACCAATAACATAATCACATTTGAAACCAGGACAACATTCTTTCTTCCTAATAAGACGCCTAACTACCATTTCTGCATCATACTCTCCGATGTAAAGATTCAAATCCCTTCTATAATTCTTACAATCAACTTTACTAGCACCAACTTCACCAAAACCACCATACATTGTTTTCATAATACTGAATGCTTTAACAGGTCCAATATTGATTGCAGACAATCCAGATATAAAACTTTCTTTCACATAATCGATACTTCTGGCAGCCGGCAAGAAATGAATATCTTCATCTTCAACAAAGATATGATTATGTTCTTCTTCAAAGTAGTAGATTTTAAACATATTATTGTTCTTTAATATTAGTTTCACATGAGCATTGCATCCAACTCTTTTTGAACCTCTATTACGTCTAACAATCTTTTTACTATTCTCAGCTGAACCAGAATCTATTTCTTTGCTAACATGAAATCCTTCTTTTGAACAGACAATATATCTTATTTTCACTAAACCACCAACATTTTTCCAAGAGGTATTTTTTCTTGCAGAAAAACCTGCAGCAAGTGCATATCTCTGATAAAACGCAAAAGCCTCATCAAATGACTTAAAAAACATTCCAACAGCAGGTGTAATAGATCCACTGACTTTAGGTTTGAAAAACTTTCTTCCACTGTTTATGCATACACGTTCCTCCCACTTGGAAATGTTATCTGAAACAATTAAAAAAACTATAAAACGCAATACCTCTTACAGAATAATGTTTTTAGTGATAAACCTAAAAATATGTTAATAAAAATTTAAAAATACAAACCTTTAAAGTTTATAAAAGCATAAAAAACATAAAAAGCAATACGTTCAGTAAAACGCATCATGTGATCTGAAACACTTAACAAAAAATCATAAAACGCAATACAACCTATATAATAATGTGTTTACTGTTAAATCTCAAAATATGTTAATAATAATTTAGAAATACAGACCTTTAAGGTTTGTATATGAACTATTATGGATAAAAGCATAAAACGCAATACATTCAGTAAAACGCATCCAATGATGAACAAACAAAAATTGTACAACAATAACAGTTATAGCTTTATATTACATAAATCTTAAACTAAAAGTTTGTATGCATATAATTTAATTAATATCATAAAACGCAACTATTCACTAAAACGCAATAAATGATGAAGAAACAAAACAAACAAATTATGTTAAATTATACAACAATAACAATTAAACTTATGAAAAATCAAATATTAATTACAGAAACACGAATTATAAAACGTAAAACAATGAAATTTGGACAAAATAACAAAAAATTACTCAAAATTGAAGCTAAACATACCAGCAAAGTCTGACGAAGACATTGAAGTTATCGAATTGACGAACGAAAGATGATTAATGTTTGAAAAGATGTGAATTTGCGATCGATGGCGATTTAGGGTTATAGAATCTTCAATTCTGTTATGAGAGTGATGAACTAAGAAAAGAGGTAACAGAATCTATAAATTAGAACGAAGATATGATAATGTAAAAAGACGAAAAAGCCCACGCGTCCACAAATTTAAAAAAAGATGATGAACGGCTGAGATTGCTTCCTATACTTCCTAGCCAAAATAAACTTCCTATTTGATCTTTATGTAGGCTAATAGTCAACTTTGAATTTGAAATTATATATCGTTACAAAAAAGTAATTTACTATTTTGGCTTTATGGTTTAGTCGGTTTAACTATTTCAGCTTAAAAAAATATTGTAACATATTAAATTTAAGGTTGTATTTAATAATGGTTTTGCCTCTAAAACTAATTTTATTACTTTATTTCGAGTTAAGTTTAAAGGTATTTTATGTAAATTACAAAGTTCAAGAGACTATTTATGTAATTACTCAAAAAAATTATTATCTATTTATTTCACGATTATTATTTAATAAAATACATTTTAAATATATAAATAATACATATTTTATTTAACCTTTGTTTTTTATAAATCTGTTTTTAAAATCATTTGTTTTTGTCTATCTTTTTTAAAATCGTTCGTATTAAACCGTTTTTTTTTTCTAAATCAGTCTTTTAAAGTTGTTCGTTTTTTTTTTTTTTAATTTTTAAACAGTTCATATGTTACTGTTCTTTTTTAAAATCATTTTTTAAAGAATTTATAAAAAGTTCATTTTTAAAATCGTACATTTATATCTCTTCTTTTTTAAACCATTCCTTTTAGAACCATTCTTTTTAAAATCGTTTATTTTTTAAACTTTGTATTCTACAATTTACTTATAGTCGTTAGGAAATAATAACATCAACGATTTTAAATATTGAAGGAATTTAAAAACGAACGATTTAGAAAATGGAAGATTAAAAAAAGAAGTTTATAAAAAAAACAAAACGTTTAAAAAATTAAGTTAAAAATGTAAGGTCTTAAAAACGAACGATTTTAATGAACAAAATATATAAACATGAACGAAGTTTGAACAAATGGACGGTCTAAATAGATGGGAGATTTGAAAAAAGATGAACGATTCTATTTTTTTTTTTTTTTTTTTTGAAAAATGAACGATTTTAGAAAAGACCTTTATAAAAAACACTACTAGAAGACATATTTATTTGTGTATTTAAGACGTGTTTTATTAAATAATAATCTTAAAAATAAGGATATAACGAAAACAAAATTACAATAAAAATTTAAGAAATAAAAATGAAAACATTTTTTTTTTAAATAGACAAATAAAAAAATCATTTAAGAGGGAAGAAAGTATGGGGTTGGAGGTTAGTTTTTGTTAATTTGAGTAATTACATAATAGCCCCTTAAATATCCAAACAACTTTGTAATTTACACAAACAACCCTTAAGATATTAAAAGACTAAAATACCCTTATATTAACTTGAAAAAATTAACAAAGGTGGTGCTATGGGCCAGAGCCATTACAAAATGCAACAGGTCTATATGTTTAAAGATTCCTTTTTAGGATCAAAGAGTTTAATTTACTAAACAACAAGGGCCAAAATAGTAATTTACTTTTACTAAAATGTTTAAATATTGTTTATAAAATTGTTATATATTAACATCATATAACAATTTTAATGGTATAACCTAGAATTTATACCTACATTACATTCTATGCATGTAAAATATAAAAAGTACCAAACTTAGAATGTTGTAGATTGGTTTTTTTATGATGTATCTACGGATGTCGTTGATGCTAATGAACTTGATGTAGCTAGTGACAAACTTTCAGGCGAATTTCTACAAACTGGACAAGTTGCATTCAATTTGAGCCACCTGTCTATACATTCTACGTGAAAATAGTGATTACATTCTGGGATCGTTCTTAATGACTCTTTAGGCTTGTATTCTGAAAGACATATAGCACAAGTGTTATTGTTATCATGAGGTAATCTGCAACTCTCTCCAAGTATGGTTTTCGGGTATGATTCAATTGTGGGCTTGTCTAAGCCCGTTGTAGAGGGTGATTGTGGGACAATGGCGATAGAGAAAAGGTCGATGCTTTGGTGGTGAGCTTCCCTATGGTCCCTCACTCTAGAAGTTGCGTAGCATACAAGCCCAATGATGCATATTGAAGCAGGCAAACCAATGCCTAAACTTATTAATCCGTACTTAGCACTTGTTGATATACCTAAATCAATTATCAATAATCAAGGATCAAAATTAAATTTCTGGGAAATTCAAGCCAACCTGTTTAATCTCCAATCATCTTCATTATTGTTTTATTTGTGAGCATGTCTTTCATTGGGGCTATGCTTTTAGTTGTTAATCGTTTGTTACATTTTGTTGAAATTTGGTTCATTAATTGTAGAAAGAATATAAAAAATTGTCTATTTCGACTTCCATTCCAAAAGGTAAGCTATTCTAGCAAGATTAGCTAAATTTATTTGTTAATGTTTATGTTAATTGAGCAACATCATTAATCAAAATTTTCTAAATATTTGGTCTAGGTTTATGACTTACAACTCTACAAGAATGTAACCTCTTTTTTATTGTTATCATAAAGAAATAATTGTAGTAATTAATGATAGT
Organism: Helianthus annuus; assembly: GCF_002127325.2. Classification (NCBI taxonomy): domain Eukaryota; kingdom Viridiplantae; phylum Streptophyta; class Magnoliopsida; order Asterales; family Asteraceae; genus Helianthus; species Helianthus annuus. The sequence goes on from NC_035439.2 coordinate 17,336,072, forward strand.
ATTAATAAAGCATGAAAGCGTTTATCCAAGAAAAATGAAATTATGAATCAATGAAAATATAAACGTTTTCTAAAAGCTTGTAAAATCATGTATAGTGGAAAATAAAGATCAAAAGGTAAAGTGAAAGCCTAAGAGCATACGCATCTCTTTTGTTATACCCATTTCATCTTTAAGGAAAACTAAAGTAAATCTTTATATTTTTATTTGTTATACCCATTTCATCCTTTAAGGAAAACTAAAATAAATCTTTATATTTTTATGAATAAGGAATAATACATGGAATAGTTTTAAAAAGTAAGAAATCTTTTTATGAAATAGTAACTTTTTAGTTAATTATATAAATAAAGAAAAAAATTGAGATGTGGATACTTTAATCAGTTGTAGTACTTAAGGCATAAAATTTGTACAGTAACTTTAAGTAAAACCTTGGTAGTATCTCGTAAATTATTTTTGAATTCTTATGTTTTAGTGGTTTTAATTTAACCAGTTGAGTTTAAAATCAAATAATTTAACGCCCTGAGTCTTTAGCCGTTCATTTTATAACGTTTAGGTCTCTGTGTTTTAGTGGTTTTAACCAATTGAGTCCAAAATAAAAAATATAAGTGTTAAAAAGTTAGGCTCAAAATGTTATAAAATGAATGGTTAGAAACTCAGAGCGTTAAACTTTTTAGTTTTAAACTTAAATGATTAAAACCACAAAAACACAATAGTAAACCGGTGGTAACATTTTCCATTTCATGTATAAAAAATGTATTGCAACTCTCTAAAATTGTAAAACCATACCTCTAGAAGAACCATGACAAACTGTTTCTCCATCATCACTCTTCAATCCACAAACTCGACCTTCAATTTCACAAGTTCTACAATATGGAGTGAACCACATCAACATCAACTCCACTCCAATCCCGACGTACCAACGCGCGGGCACCTCTATCGTCTTCATAACCGCACAGCTTGAGGGCATGTTTTCCAGCGAAAACAATCCCCTGGGGACAGCGATTACCGAGTAATTTCCGCTACTCATGCAATGAAACGGCACCCCTCGATACACGGACTCGAACGAGCAGTTGTAGAAAGTGTAGCTCTGTAAGCTACCCAAATTAAATGGTGTGTTGGTTAGATCGAAATCGGATATTCCGTTTCGTTCGCAGAAATTCGGATCTATGTAGATCACCTATGAATCATTTACCGGTTCTGGTTAGGGAACAGTACTGAAATAGTAAATACTGTATCTATTATGACAGTACGGTACTCATAGTGCAAAAATACCAATAAATACTGAAACCTATTAGTACCAACATCGAAAACCAATAAACATTGAAACTTATTTGTACCGGAACCAAAATCACGAGAATAAATATCGGTATCGGTGGATGTTCAATCAGTACAAGCTTGACACAGTACTAGTAGTGCAAAAATACTAATAAATACTAAAACAAATTACTACCGGAACCGAAAACCATAATAACGATACCATAAAAATGAATATTGATACAAGTATCAGTTCGATACAGTACTTGTAGTGCAAAAATACCAATAAATACTTAAAGCGATTAGTACCGTAACCAATAACCATAGAAATGAATACATGTACCAGTACTAATGTTGAAAAACGAATATTGATACAGGTATCGGTTACTTGTAGGGGCGCAGCTATTAAGGGGCCGGGGGGACGCCCGACCCCCCGAACCTTTCACTCAGTAGTGTAATATATGTGGTTTTTATATAGAAATTTTTGGGTATATATGTTTTCGACCCCCTCGTTCTATAGAAAATTTTTGGTATATACGTTTTCGACCACCCGTCGGAAATCTCAAGGTTCGAACAACACCAATAAATAATTAAACCCATTAGTAACGTAACCAAAAATCATGGAAATGAATATATGTACCGGTACTAATGTTGTTCGGTCAACATCGGATCAATACGGTACTTTTTACCTAATATTTTTGGGAAACAAACCTGATCAACGTAGTTGATTCTGTTGACGGTGTATGAGCGGGATGACGGAAGTTGGATGATGGTATGGTTTTGTTTGTTACAAGATAGGTCGAAGCCTGGGAAGCCGCACCGGGACGGTTGCCGGCCGGTGAGACGGAACGGGAAGTGTATTTCTGGTTCTAATGGGCCGCAAGAGGCCGGCCTGCAGACGTCGTGGGTGCCGGAGATGGGGTTGAATAAAAGTAAAGTGAAGAATATTAGTTGTAGAATATGTTCGTTCTCCATGTGGTTGATACTGCAGCCCAATAGAAAATTAGAGAGTGTGCTTTGATGTTGAAGACTTTATAGCGCCAAAATTACGAAGTTTCTTAGTTATTTTCATCAAACATATAAGATTTTTATTTAAATTATTACGAAATTTCTTAGTTATTTTCATCAAATATAAGATTTTTATTTAAATTAATACTTTTTTCTGTAGTTTTAATTATTATTAATATTAATATCTATTCCTTACATATACAAAAACCAAATGGGGAATAGTGCCAGACAGCTGTCTGGCACTCCCCCATTGGACCAATAAGGTTTTTGTTTTATATTCATTTTTGAATTACGCTTTTGCCCCTAGCTTAAAATAAAATTACATTTTTTCCTACAGCTCAAAATAAAATTATGCTTTTTTCCCCATCTCAAAATTACGATCTTGCCCTCATTTTAAAATTTTGACTTTGCTTGGCACTCTCCTATTGGACCAACCAGTTTATTATTTTATACCCATTCTAAAATCACGTTTTTGTCCCTCTCTAAAATTACGGTTTTGCACCCAGCTCAAAATAAAATTACGCTTTTGTCCCCAGCTCAAAATTACTATTTTTCCCTCCATTCAAAATAAAATTGTGGTTTTGCCCTCAGCTCAGAATTACCTTTTCGCCACCAGTTCAAAATAAAATTTTGTTTTTGCCCCCACTTAAAAATTACGATTTTGCCCTCTGGTAAAAAATGTGATTTTTCCCCATTTAAAAATTGTGATTTCGCCCTCAATTCAAAATTACGTTTTTCCCCAGTTCAAAATAAAATTATGTTTTTGCCCCAGCTAAAAATTACGATTTTTCCCTTGATTCAAAATAAAATTGTGCTTTTGCCTCAAGCTTAAAATTATGATTGTGCCCTTAGTTCAAATTTATATTACGTTGTTACCCCAAGTTAAAAATTATGAATTTGCCCCTATGAAAATTTACAAATTTTCCCCAGATTCAAATTTACAGTACTGCCATTACTTTAGCTGTTGTCAAATTACGATTTTACCCCAGTAAAAAAATACAACTTTCCCTCAGTTAAAAATTACAATACTGCCATTGTTTTAGTTTTTTATCAAAACTATAAAAGTGTTTTGTTTTAATTGGTTGACTCGATTTCATTGTTTTTCGTGTCAATGAGCTGACTAACACTCGCTCATTATTCGGTCATCGCCCCGCAACGCGGGCGGGGCACCAACTAGTTATTAGACATTAGACACTTGTAATGAATAGTGCCAAACACCTTGGCACATATTGATTGGGCTGCATGTTTATAAAACACGCGTCTTATTTCTGTTAACCCATATGCCATGTATAAAAAACACCCATTAAAACCCATCTCACCTTCTCTTTTCTCGATTTTTCTTCTCATTTTCCACCAGTTGAAGAACACTAGTCAAATGTTTGAAGATCACTGCATTTCTCTCTCTAAAACGATTGCGTCTTCGATTTGATGTATTTGTTGTGGTGGAAAACCCATCTTCGTTGGGTTTGGTCGATCAGGTGGTTTGCGGTGATGTTGGTTTCGTCATGAAACACCGACAACGGCGGCGTTAGGGTTCATGATTAGGGTTTCCTTCCTTCTTCTGCTGACTGCGTTCTTCTCCAGAGACACCACAGGTGACACTGCTTTTATTCGCCTCATCATTTAATTTAGACTTAAAGATATATTTTGGAATGTGTTTGGTGTTTGAATCTGTAGTAAGTGAGCCATTGTTCCTCAGGTTTGTTTCACACCCAAAGAAAGAGAGAGATAGAGATGTGCTCGGATTTTAAACACAACGGTTTTGCGGCAGCGGTGGGTCGGAATCGGAGATCTGGCAGCTGTGCTCCACGGTAGACACATTTGTATATCTCAACTGAGTCTGCTTGAGCTTCGTGCGCACATTGATCTGTGGTATGATTAAATGAGTTGCTTTTGATTTATTTTGTTAATTAGTATGATTATTTATATGTTTTTGTTTGATTAATGATTATGATGGTTGATTGAAGATGGGTGTAATTGTATTTGTGAGTATGTTTATGTGATATTGGGTTTTAGGGGTTACCTTAATTTTGATATGATTTGGGGTTTATAGTTTATTTAAGCTATTGAATCTGTGTTTCTAAACTGAAATGGAAGAGTACTATGTTACGGAAGTAAGTTTATGCAAACTTGTAGATATGTAATACTTTCATGCTTGAACTCAGTTATAAATAGTTCATCTGCTACCCACATAGTAGCAGGTGTGTGTGTGTCTGATATATGTAGGGTCAAGATTTAGAGAGAACGGTGAAAAGTGTGAGAGCGGTGAGAACGATTTTGGTGGTGACATGTGGCATTGATGTTAAATTACACTAAGGGGTAATATTGTCAAAAAAAAACCCACTCACATGAACTGGGTGTTCAAAATAAAACGCCATAAAAACACCCAATTCAGAAAAACGCCAAACACTCAAAAGTTATTTTTTTAAGCTATAATTTACAACAGCTCAAAAAAACCATTTTTTTGAACACCATAAAACACTCAAAAGCTATTTTTTGAGCTATAATTTACAACAGCTCAAAAAACCATTTTTTTGAACGCCATAAAAAAAAACTATTTTTTTGAGCTATAAATTACAACAGCTAAAAAAACCATTTTTTGAGTCAGCTCCTAGTTAAAACGCCATAACAAAAAAAGCTATATTTTCAGGGTCCAAAGTGTAACTTATAGTGTAAACAGCCAGCTCCTAATTAAAACGCCATAACAAAAAAATCTATATTTTCAGGGTCCAAAGTGTAACTTATAGTGTGAACAAGTGTGAACACAAGTATTTAATTAGTTTTTTTAGCCAGCTCCTAATTAAAACGCCATAACAAAAAAAAGTTATATTTTCAGGGTCCAAAGTGTAACTTATAGTGTGAACAAGTGTGAACACAAGTATTTAATTAGTTTCAAGGCAGCTCCTAGTTAAAACGTCATAACAAAAAAAAAAAAAGCTATATTTTCAGGGTCCAAGGTGTAACTTATAGTGTGAACAAGTGTTAACAAGTGTGAACACAAGTATTTAATTAGTTTCATATACACGCAGCTTTGGGGGAATGTGATTGGAAATAAAAGAATTCATACTCCAATGAAGACATACAGAGCTCCCAGTTAAAACGCCATAACAAAAAAAACTATTTTTTTGAGCTATAATTTACAACAGCTCAAAAAACCCATTTTTTTTTAGCCATCCGCCAAAATTTATATTTTTTTGAGCTCAGAAAAATCATAATTTGTACTGTAAAAACACCGTAAAACACGCAGTTCAGAAAAACGCCATGAAAAACTCAGTTGAAAACGCCATACACTCAGTTCAGAAAAACGTCATGAAAATACCTAGTTAAAACGCCATAAAAACACCTAGTTCAGAAAAACGCCATGAAAATACCTAGTCTAAAACGCCATAAAACACCTGGTTCAGAAAAACGCCATAAAACCCAGTTAATTTTTTTTCGAAAAGTATATCAATAGTATACTCATTGGAAAGATAAAAAAACGCTAAGTTTTATGGTGTAATTTTTTCCGAAAAATAATCACGTATAAAAAAGTTATTGTCATTTAAATATGATGGGGGAAAATGGCATGTAATTAGCATGTGCAATTTTGTTTGGATCTTCCTATTTTACCTCTCCTGGTAGTTCCAAGACCCTTATTATTTACAAAAATGTCACCGCATCAATCTCAGCCATAAACCACTAAGATCTTGTGGCTGAGAATCGTTCTCACACTTTGAGGCGTTCTCTCCTGATCTTGTTTCAATATATATATTATCTGGTGAGGAAAAAAGGATTGTGATTCATTTAAAAGATCCAAATCTAATTTGTTAACAAAATGTTGTCAAATGATGCCAATGAATTAAGGCATCAGAAAATATTTTTCTCTGATGTGAAGGTGACAAGGAAAAGGAACCTCTTATAGGGACGTAAGTGCAGGTCTCTTGACATTAAAGTGGCAAGTAGAATTTTGTTTTTATACATTTTGGCACTTTTTGCTTCATATACGTTTAGTTGGGATGCTTTTTGGACAACATTTTTGCTATACCTTTTAACTGGGATATTGGGTATAACCATGTGTTACCGCAGGCTTTTAGCGCACCATAGTCTCAAGCTACCTAAATGGCTTGAATACACATGTGATTAGGGCTGTTCACGAGCCGAGCCGAACCGAGCGGACCTTTGCTCGTGCTTGGCTCGTTTTCAAACCGAACCGAGCAGAGCGGCTCATTTAAAACCGAGCATCAAATCATGCGAGCATCTTTCGAGCAGTAAAAATTCCGAGCGAGCGTCGAGCGAAGTTCGAGCGATTTGGACAACCGTGTCGCCCAATTTAAATTTGCTGAGAGATACTAACAATGTTGGGTCTCAAGTTTTTATGTCTTTAAAAACATGCATATTTCATGGCATAATATTTTTCTTATGAATAACAATGTTGTGGCTGACGAGGCGATGATCATATTGCACAAACAATTACGTTGAGAGCAGGAGACGATCGACTTAGGGTAACTACATGAAACATTGAGGCGATGAACACACTGTCGTTTATCGTTTAGGGTTTAACTTTTAGTTTTAGTTTTAATTTTTTTATTGGCGTGGTTGGGCTAGTACGTATAATAGTTGTAAATTTGTATATAGTTGACCAAAATCTAATAGATTGGTACATATAAAACTATAAATTTAATTTATATTTAAGTATATATGTATGTGTAAGTGTGAGTATATATATAGGTGTATATGTATATATATACTAATTAAAATAATAATTCGAGCCGAACTGAGCCGAGCGAACCTTTGCTCATGCTTGGCTCGTTTACAAACCGAACCGAGCAGAGCGGCTCGTTTACAACCGAGCGTCAAATCGAACGAGCATTTTCCGAGCAATTTCCGAACGAGCGTCGAGCGAACGACGAGCGTCGAGCAATTTGAACGGCCCTACATGTGATTAATTGGGAGTTCAAGTTATCCAGGTCTGATATAACCTTTTTTAATTTGGCTTTCTAATGGTTAATTTTTTCTGGTCCTTCCATTTAGATATACATTATTGTACAAAATTGGCTTGTAATTTTAACAAAAGACTCAATGATTTTTTTCGGGATCCAATATATTGGGTGGGTATCCATAGCAGATAGATCTTTCATGAAGAAACAAGAATCACACATCAATGTAATGGATGAATTCCGGCGATGAGGATGATGATGGTGGTTGTATCAGTGGAGCGTTGGTAGTGCCTGCTAATAGCGGTGATGGTAACAGGTTTGAGATGAGTGGTGGTGACAGTAAAGGATTTGATACCCTCCGGCGTGTTTTTCGACTATCATCGGTAAGAATTATCCCACACTTGAAATATATTCCAATTACAGAAACCGAAACATAAGATTGTAATATGACTATTGATATTTTTGAGGTTATTAGAGGTTGTTGATGGTGAATTTCGGTTATAAAGGTGAGGGGTTGTCGTGATAATGTTCGGTGTAGTTAACGGTGGCTGGTTGTAGATGACGGTGCCGAGTGGAAGGGCCGTCGCTCAACGGATAAAAGTTATTCTCGAGATAACAGGCTGATCTTCCCCAAGAGTAGTGCCTGGTTGTGGTTGTGTCTGGTTGCATCAATGGTGGTTAGTTCCTTTTAATTTCTATTCTTTTGACAAAATTCGATTCCTAATACTTCAAAGTTCACATGTAATTGTGTTTCCTTTGATTTTTTTTTCCGAATCAAACAGTAAAGAGTTTTGTGAATCAAGCTCCCCTAATAATACTATCACCACCACAACCAGTTAACATAACAGGAAGGGAGCATTGATATACCAGTTGACATATTTTGACTCTCAAAGTCAAACAACCCATTTAGGAACACTAACAACATCGTTAGTGTAAGTAGGATAAATATTGTTTGATGATTTTAGACCTATTGTACTCTACACATTCCGATTGATATATGAATATAAAAAAAGGGTTGATATATTTTTGTGGTGTTATTGCAGGCTGACTACTAGAAGAGGAGATGATCTAAGTCACCAAGGAAAGAAGGCGTGACGACACTAACTTTCGTGCGAAGATTAACATGAAGGGACCTTTTGATGTTTAGTATCAAAGTATGTAAACATTAAACCCACAAACCATACATGTGACGCGGGAAATCTAAAAACAACGTTTTAGTGGTTTATAATCTTATATGCTAACCACAATGTAAATCGCACAACGCGCGACTGGAAATGACCCTAGTTTTCTATAAAGTCAAATACAGTGTTAAGACTTATAGTATACAACACATTATCAATACAAAGAGTTGAAAAATATTGTCCCACGGTAAACCATCGTTTTCGAACTGTTTTTATTTTTTATTTTAATTTTAATTCTCTCATATACAAACCATATTAGAGTTTTTACAATTTTGAATTAAGTTAATATTGTTATGAATTATTATCCTAATAAATGTTGTGACAATCCACTTGTATTCACCATTATATTGTGACTATCCATGAATTTAACTCTTATCTTGTAAGCTTATGAATAGAGGCATATATAGTTCATCTATTTCATTAATAAGAAAACTATTTCCCATTCAGTCGTTTATTATATCCTGGCTCCCAAATCTGCCCCCCATTCAATGAGGCTATTCCTTCGGTTTCTTGGATGGAGCTGTGTAATCGATTTGATTGAAAGTAATTGTAACCCACTATTCAATTTTCGTATTGAATGTAATTGAATATGCGAATTGAATATTGGGTTTGCAATTATGGTGTATACTGTATATAGGCACTCAAAGAGTCTAAATCAATATATGCAAACATAATAAGATCGGTGGTTCCCTTCATCCAGTTTCGGATCGTATGCCACTACGAAACCACCAACGATTGCCTCTTCACTCTCGAATTGTCATTTGTAGCCAGTGGCGGAACCAGAACATTTTAGTCGGGCGGTCATCATAAGCTTATTTTCTTTACATGTTAAAAATTAGGGGTCCATTTTATGTTTGTTTCTTTAAAACTCTGATTTTCTATATAAAAATTCAATAAATTATGGTGATCGGAGGGTCAACTGCCCTCTTGACCCCCCTCTGGTTCCGCCCCTGTTTGTAGCCTTCATCCACTTTCTGTTCGTTGATCTGGTACCACTACAAAATCATCTCAAAGCATTTTTGGTTTATGTGTGTTTGTGATTTTGATTTTAACCTAGATTTTGAAGAGATGGCGAAGAAAGCTTCGGATTTTGAGGGGTTTGGATATTTTTTGGATGATGGCTACTAGCAATACATAATTTATCAACATAAACAAACAAGGTAAACTTGTAGCCATTACTTTCAAAAGTAGAGTTTTTTAGTTTGTTACTTGTGGAACTAACATTGCTAAATTGTAGTTGCTTAAGATTCTTGCCACTATTTGTAGCAGCTTCATTTTTATTGCAAAATTATAGTCAACATGAACACAAAATAGCTAATCTTTTTGTTTTACAACAACTGTTTTGACTATGAGGATTTGAAAATGATTTAAGCAGACTGTTCATGATAAACAACATTGTGTGTAGGGGTGTGGGTGGGTCGGTTCCACTTTCATGGCTCGGGTTGGACCAAGATAACCAACTTGTCTAGATTGTGGTTACAACAAGGCTGCAAATATTTAGTTTTAAACAAGGTAAATTCAGCTTAAAAAACGAGGTCATTGTTATGGTGAAGACCGAGGACTGGATTGCATCTTTTAATGTGGTTCTGTATCATGTGAAATCGGCATCGTGTTACTATAAAACCTTTTTTCTTATGGACACTTGGTTCTAATATTAATATTGCTTAACGTTTTATTAGTTCAACCTAAATAAACATTCATCATATTGCCTAAAATTTTCTCTGTTATTTGATCTCATGATTTCAAAACAGAAAAGATTATATTCTGCGATTGTGGCATTCTAGTTTTTTTCTTAAAGACTCTTGAAAACAAAAGAACTAAGAAAAACACAGAAGCAAACTAGCAAAATATCATTAAAGTATTTTTGATGGGACAAAGTAACCTGATTGTGATCGAAATTGATGAACACTCGAAATCGAATAAAGAAGCTAGCCATGTTAGTTATCTGCTTGATTTTGTAATGACTCTGTTGGCCAAGGTCTAACACATGGAGATTAAAACTGTGATTGGTTGGAGTCCTTTCAAGAAAAAAAAGGATCTATGTAAGGAATATTACTTTCCGGGGGTCTCACTAGAAGCAGCATCTCTATTCCTACGGGGTAGAGGTAAGGTGTGAAAACCGGTAATTTATGCCTTTAATTACATGATTAACAAACGTTTAGGGGATAACAAATAGTTTTTAAGAGGCGAATTAACTTATCTAGGCTCGCGGAATGCCTAGGAACGCCTGTCTGACTTTACAGTACGCTAATGTGGATTTGCGAGAAGACTGCTGAACGATACGCGGTAACGAACTGACATCGTACGAATTACTGACCGCGCCAACGAATATCAAATTTGTACATGTGACTTATACATATGAATGTGGCTTTATGAAGATATCATGCGTTTGAACGACACAAAACGCAAACGTGAAAAAAAAAAAAAAAACGTGACGGTGGGAACGCACCGGCAACGAAACGAAAGCCCCGGACTCGAGATATGTCTCGATATTAGTATATTATGATATATTTAGCTTAGTTTTCAAATATTATTATCCGTAGATGAAATCGGATCGAAAAACAAATTAAAAACGGTAACCGAGTCATTTTATGTGTTTTTAACGCAACCGACAGAAATACACGTCCAATAACGATATACTATAAAATTTTCGAATGTTCGACACTAAGACTTTATTTTCCGACAATCGAGTTCGAAAACGGGCCTCGTAGACGTATCGGGCCGCGTAAACGGGCTTGTGAGCCTGGGGCCCAAGCCCGCATAAGAAACCTAAGTATAAAAGGGCACTTAAAAACCCTATCCCCATTTCCTTCAAACAAACCTGCTTACACCGCACACATGCACAGTGCTTTTCTCCTTCTCTCTTGATTATACACGCATACACACAGACCAGATGCAAAAGTGAGTTTATTTGAGAACCATATCAACACCTATAACAATTGTAACCTACAACTACTTGCCCCTTAACACCTCCCACAATCAAGCAGAGCCTTCAATCTTCTAAACACCTCTCATCCTCTCTTTCTAATAAACCGACCAACCACCACCATGGGCGGCAGGTGGCGTGGCGTGGCGGCGACGGGAACCACATCAAGTCGGGCAGACACAAGAGAACGAGAGAGAGAGACATCGGAGGGGGGGGGGTAATGACGGACGACGGTGGAGTTCCGCCGCTGATGTTGATGTCGGAGATGATGGAGACGGCGGCAGTGGGATTCCACGGCGGAAACGCCGCCGATCACGGCGGTGGTTCTTTGTTTATTTCCGACGGAACTTACGATGATGTTGCTTTGGATCGGGTTCAGACCACACTAGCCAACCGGTCAGATTTTATTCGGGTCAACAGCGATTTGCTCGGTTCGGTTTCGCAGTCAACTCAGTCGGCCGGTTAATTCAGTCAAACGGGAAGCTTTCGGTTGAAGTTCGGGTTTTGGTTCGGACATGTTTTGGTATGGTTCAACTCGGTTGACTCGGTTAAACCGAGTCAACTCAGTCAACGACAACAGGTCAACACCCGAGTCAACTCGGGTCAACAACGGGTCAAGATTGGTCAATGAAAGTCAGCGGTCAGACCAAGTCGACAAGTCAGCGGATACGGGTCCAAAGCAGTTACGGTTTGGGTCAATAGCTAGCCAACCTCAGTTTCGGTTCGAAACGACTCGGTCAAACTGGGTCGACTCGGTCAAACCGAGTCCACTCAGTCAAACCCGGTCAACAGCAGTAAACGCGGTCAACTCAGGACCCGGTAAAGTTTAAGCATAACAAGTGTTATTGCGTTATTTTTTTAGAGTTATAGTTGCACGCGACCGAGCTTGAACCGATGCGACTAGATATTAGTCACGTTTGATTAAAATTATACATATAGTGTTTATATATTATTGAAATATTGTTGAATTTTGATGAATATAACGACACTTGATTGTCGGGATCGCACAAGAACAGAGGAAACTCTGTCCGTTTTTCCGTAAAAACCCGACATACAAGATGTATTTTGGTTATAAAAACTGACACTTATCGAAATCCAAGTTAGATAAATGATCTAATGAGTTTGCACTTTTAAGAACCTTGGTTCTCTACAAAGGTTATATATTCTTTTAAGGAGTTTTACAAGAACCGATATATCTTTTAAGGAGTATTTTTTTTTTTCATTCATGACACGATTCAAAGAATTTTTGGTAAGTTTTCATTATTTACGAAGTTTTACTTGGAAATTTTAAAACTTTCAGAGTCCTTATAAACTCTATTTACTACAAACACTATATTTGGTGGGAAAGAATAGGTTAGTACATGTGCATATGGAAATACATATTCATATTTGGACAAATCAATACTTATGTTCGCATAAAATATAATTTTAAGAACTATTATTATTTTGCACAGATTCATAACGCGAATTAGAGACTATATCTCCACAATAAAAATATATTATATATGTGTAGTTATTGTTCAAAGCGAGTTACGACTTCAGTTACATAAAAATTTATTTATTACCACCCTACGAAAACTACAACGGTATATTACCGTATCATATATGATATTTCGAATACATACCATTTCACCTACGTACTTCTATTCGCGACGACTAACACGACACCGTAAGTATATTTATATTTAATTATATAAATAGATATATATCTTATAACACTCGAAAACTAATTCGATTTCGTGACTTAGTTTTATCCCGGTTATAAACGGGATCTAGTAACAATAGTTTGGCTATTTCGAATCAAAATACTAACACCTTCATAGAGTCGTTTTATTTACGACTCGGTAGAGCTCGGACACGTAGTTTAGCTACGTTTAAATTAGAAACTGATCAGTTATTCCTTGTTAGGAATGCTATAATTGCACGTTAGCGAGTTCACGTTCTTGGAACGACATCACGCAATCACTTCTAGCTAGCTTTGCACAGGAATGTCAAGGTGAGTTCATAACCCCCACTTTTTACTGTTTTACATTTTTATAAATGTTTTCGGGGGTGGGAAGACATGCAAGTTTTTGCAAAATTAAATAACTTTTCGATGAACGAAAACTCATATTTATAAACCGTGTTGCGAATGAAATTCAAGGAACTTAAATGGTTTACGAATGATTTCGATCAAACATACCGGTTTTACAAATTTGATCCGCATATTACAAAACGTGCATGATTTTCTAATGGGTACGGGCGACACAGTCGAGGTGATTCGACACAGTCGAGGTGATTCGACACAGTCGAGGTTATTCGATACAGTCGAGGTGATTCACACAGTCGAGGGGATTCGACACAGTCGAGGGGATTAGACACAGTCGAGGTTATTCGATACAGTCGAGGTGATTCACACAGTCGAGGTTATTTGACACAGTCGAGGTGATTCGACACAGTCGAGTGATTCACACAGTCGAGGTGATTCGACACAGTCGAGGTGATTCGACACTAAAAACCGTCTACACAGGTTAGGTACTTCCTATGTCGCCGTATACGTTGATGTCCTCGCGAAACATTAACGATCAACCTGTTCATAGACGCTTTACATACCCATTTACAACACTAAAACTTTCATATATTCATAAGCTTCATTTGATGGAAACTCACAAATACATGAACTACAAACTTTGGTAACGTTTTTCAAATTATACTTAAGTAAGAGGACGCGCTGATCCTGCTTACAAAGGTTCGTTTGGGCTCGGCCCATTCTCTCTAGTGCAATGCACAAAGACTCTCGTGGGCTAGACTCACAGTTCTCATATATCATGCCAAGAAAATGATTTTTCTATATTTTCTCAACAACTTTAAAACCGGTTATCAAAAAGATTTCTTTTAAATCTTTTCAAAACAAACTATGAACTCGCTCAACTTTTTGTTGACTTTTTCGCATGTTCTTTCTCAGGTTGCATTTTTAAAACTATGGAACGGTTGGAATAGGAGAACCCATGGGTATTCGAGTACTTAGCGGGCGTTCACTTTCTAGAAGTCTTAGCTTATTTGCTTCCGCTGTGCAATGAAGATACCGGTCCAGTCACGCCAGCTCTGATTTTTCGGGGTGTGACAGATTGGTATCAGAGCTATAGGTTTCAGCGAATTAGGTTTCTGTAGTGAAATCTAGGCTCTAACCTCTCTATCATCTGGGGACTTAGATATCAAGAATTGAACACATACAAAACGCCTAAGACTCGAATTTGGGTTCCAACCGTTGCCAAGAACAATGAGTCAACTGTCTTGATTTTAAACATGTACAAAAGTTGTGTTTGATACACGTTACACGAAACGATTGCATACAGTAAACAAAATCTTGAGAGTTTTGTTAACATGCATTTAGGACATTTGGAAAGCTTATGTTGAAACTCATTAAAGGTCCTCACTTAGAAACTGTGACTATCAACTCGGGAAAACACCATTATCTATATCCTCTATGTTATTTTAATTACCTAAGCAGGTAATCTACGTGGAACAAAACGCTAGTGCGCGAGTGCACATGAAACTTAAACTATACGTCAGCGGACGTCGAAGTATATCACACACGACTTTCGAGGCAAGGCCTTTGGAAAACACGTTTGGGCCCGGCAACAACGATGCTAATCCTTTCAGCGGGAGAACTAGTGATCGAAATGTGGCAAATTGCCAAGTGATCCTGCAAGCAACACGAATCATGCTGAGGTACGTTGAAACAAGATTTCACAACAAGCGATACTTAGTCTGAAGAGACTCACAATGGTTGGCGCGGCAAAGGAATTCACATGTCTTCGCATTCCCCCTACTTCATTCATGGCGATTATGCTACGTACAACATTCCATGGTAATGTCACATAACAACCAATCATCATGTGAACTTCCAGGTAAAGTCCTTAAATTTCTTTTGTTGAAATTTCGACTTCTTGCATATAATGAGTAGATTTTTGCATTTCTACTCCCCCCTAACGATCGTTGCACTACAAAGATTTTCTTTCATGATAACGAACACTTAATTGCTTCATTCTTGACAAATTCATATGTTACACATGTGTTGTTCGTTACGCATGAGGCTTCGCTCGAAATTGTTGCTTTATCAACGTTCAATATTGTTTCGCTATGTCAAATTTTACATTGTGATTTGGATAATCGTATTATTGCAAAACGTTGACTCTTTGATATCGGGTCAACGAACTAGTTGAAACTCATTTCCTTTCAAGCTACATACATGGTTTTTCGTTGTAACCATGTCGAAATTTTCTTGTTGATACATGCATCCATTATTGGATTGTGCTTAAACCAAGTTCAGTTGTTTGAACTTGCTCGTGATATATATTCGATTCAGGATTCAATATGATGGATTGAGACCATCATATTCAAAATAATCCCAACAAGCACTTCATTTGTCTTAAACCATAACATGCTTGTTTGGTCTTCGACTTCATTGAATTGTTTCTTTGATCACGATCACCTTGTGGTGGCATTTTTTTTTTTGTTTTCACAAGTTTGAAGCTTGCGCTAATCTTGTTGCACACATCATGTACGGATTTAATTAATTATTTACTTGTTTATTGATATTAAATCCGCTTCGTTGGTTTGTCGTATTAAAACAGTCTTAACACAATCGTGTGTTAAGATAATGGTACACAAATTCATGTCATATTTCGGTGTACCTCTTAACGATTCTTTCAGCATCGATCGAACAATTTGTGATATTCGTTGCTCTTTCATTTTCGATTGAAAAACATTAATTATTTGTTTCAATATCAATTGAAAATCCTATGAGATTTGTTTTTACTTCGTTGAACCTTGCATCTGATTTTAAAACAAGGTGATGCTTGTTCAGTCACCATTATTATTGAATTATTTCACTCACTACGACACCTTGTGGTGTCGGTATAAACTTGTAGCTTGTGCTAATCACGATTAGTCGTTCATGTGAAACTATATATGCTTTTCGTTTGACTAATCATTTAAATGGTCTTAATGCAACTATGTATTAAGATAATGATACACCAGGTTCGGTTGTATTTCATTTCGGTGTATCCTTGCAACACGTTGATTTTATTCATTTAATGGTTCGATTGTTGATAAATCATTTTCATGAGTCTATTTATTTGAACTTGTTAAACTCGAGTTTCAATCATACAACAACCAACACCAGTTTCTGTTGGTAGTGAATTCTATTGTTTCAAAAATTGATTTGCAGTTTGTGAACTTTCATTTAGAATTCTATTGGTCGAAATTCCTCTTTTATTGGACCCCTGTAAACTTGCTCACATTGGTGATAGTATCACTACGCTTCGTTCACTTGACATCGATTTCTTGAACAAACTCAGTTGAACCGTTGGGTTCTTATCAATGCAAAATGAACCTACATTCACGTAATCTGAATAGGTTTTGATTCAATTACGTGCTCATTCATTTTGGTATTATTCGGACTTACCTAGGAACGACACAGCTCTAAGGAGATAACATAGACTAAATTTCGAGGACGAAATTTCTGCAACAGGGGGAGAATGTGACAACCGGTAATTTATGCCTTTAATTACATGATTAACAAACGTTTAGGGGATAACAAATAGTTTTTAAGAGGCGAATTAACTTATCTAGGCTCGCGGAATGCCTAGGAACGCCTGTCTGACTTTACAGTACGCTAATGTGGATTTGCGAGAAGACTGCTGAACGATACGCGGTAACGAACTGACATCGTACGAATTACTGACCGCGCCAACGAATATCAAATTTGTACATGTGACTTATACATATGAATGTGGCTTTATGAAGATATCATGCGTTTGAACGACACAAAACGCAAACGTGAAAAAAAAAAAACGTGACGGTGGGAACGCACCGGCAACGAAACGAAAGCCCCGGACTCGAGATATGTCTCGATATTAGTATATTATGATATATTTAGCTTAGTTTTCAAATATTATTATCCGTAGATGAAATCGGATCGAAAAACAAATTAAAAACGGTAACCGAGTCATTTTATGTGTTTTTAACGCAACCGACAGAAATACACGTCCAATAACGATATACTATAAAATTTTCGAATGTTCGACACTAAGACTTTATTTTCCGACAATCGAGTTCGAAAACGGGCCTCGTAGACGTATCGGGCCGCGTAAACGGGCTTGTGGGCCTGGGGCCCAAGCCCGCATAAGAAACCTAAGTATAAAAGGGCACTTAAAAACCCTATCCCCATTTCCTTCAAACAAACCTGCTTACACCGCACACATGCACAGTGCTTTTCTCCTTCTCTCTTGATTATACACGCATACACACAGACCAGATGCAAAAGTGAGTTTATTTGAGAACCATATCAACACCTATAACAATTGTAACCTACAACTACTTGCCCCTTAACACCTCCCACAATCAAGCAGAGCCTTCAATCTTCTAAACACCTCTCATCCTCTCTTTCTAATAAACCGACCAACCACCACCATGGGCGGCAGGTGGCGTGGCGTGGCGGCGACGGGAACCACATCAAGTCGGGCAGACACAAGAGAACGAGAGAGAGAGACATCGGAGGGGGGGGGGGGGTAATGACGGACGACGGTGGAGTTCCGCCGCTGATGTTGATGTCGGAGATGATGGAGACGGCGGCAGTGGGATTCCACGGCGGAAACGCCGCCGATCACGGCGGTGGTTCTTTGTTTATTTCCGACGGAACTTACGATGATGTTGCTTTGGATCGGGTTCAGACCACACTAGCCAACCGGTCAGATTTTATTCGGGTCAACAGCGATTTGCTCGGTTCGGTTTCGCAGTCAACTCAGTCGGCCGGTTAATTCAGTCAAACGGGAAGCTTTCGGTTGAAGTTCGGGTTTTGGTTCGGACATGTTTTGGTATGGTTCAACTCGGTTGACTCGGTTAAACCGAGTCAACTCAGTCAACGACAACAGGTCAACACCCGAGTCAACTCGGGTCAACAACGGGTCAAGATTGGTCAATGAAAGTCAGCGGTCAGACCAAGTCGACAAGTCAGCGGATACGGGTCCAAAGCAGTTACGGTTTGGGTCAATAGCTAGCCAACCTCAGTTTCGGTTCGAAACGACTCGGTCAAACTGGGTCGACTCGGTCAAACCGAGTCCACTCAGTCAAACCCGGTCAACAGCAGTAAACGCGGTCAACTCAGGACCCGGTAA
Source organism: Helianthus annuus (assembly GCF_002127325.2). NCBI lineage: Eukaryota > Viridiplantae > Streptophyta > Magnoliopsida > Asterales > Asteraceae > Helianthus > Helianthus annuus. The sequence continues at coordinate 17,354,514 of NC_035439.2, forward strand.
AGTTTAAGCATAACAAGTGTTATTGCGTTATTTTTTTAGAGTTATAGTTGCACGCGACCGAGCTTGAACCGATGCGACTAGATATTAGTCACGTTTGATTAAAATTATACATATAGTGTTTATATATTATTGAAATATTGTTGAATTTTGATGAATATAACGACACTTGATTGTCGGGATCGCACAAGAACAGAGGAAACTCTGTCCGTTTTTCCGTAAAAACCCGACATACAAGATGTATTTTGGTTATAAAAACTGACACTTATCGAAATCCAAGTTAGATAAATGATCTAATGAGTTTGCACTTTTAAGAACCTTGGTTCTCTACAAAGGTTATATATTCTTTTAAGGAGTTTTACAAGAACCGATATATCTTTTAAGGAGTATTTTTTTTTTTCATTCATGACACGATTCAAAGAATTTTTGGTAAGTTTTCATTATTTACGAAGTTTTACTTGGAAATTTTAAAACTTTCAGAGTCCTTATAAACTCTATTTACTACAAACACTATATTTGGTGGGAAAGAATAGGTTAGTACATGTGCATATGGAAATACATATTCATATTTGGACAAATCAATACTTATGTTCGCATAAAATATAATTTTAAGAACTATTATTATTTTGCACAGATTCATAACGCGAATTAGAGACTATATCTCCACAATAAAAATATATTATATATGTGTAGTTATTGTTCAAAGCGAGTTACGACTTCAGTTACATAAAAAATTATTTATTACCACCCTACGAAAACTACAACGGTATATTACCGTATCATATATGATATTTCGAATACATACCATTTCACCTACGTACTTCTATTCGCGACGACTAACACGACACCGTAAGTATATTTATATTTAATTATATAAATAGATATATATCTTATAACACTCGAAAACTAATTCGATTTCGTGACTTAATTTTATCCCGGTTATAAACGGGATCTAGTAACAATAGTTTGGCTATTTCGAATCAAAATACTAACACCTTCATAGAGTCGTTTTATTTACGACTCGGTAGAGCTCGGACACGTAGTTTAGCTACGTTTAAATTAGAAACTGATCAGTTATTCCTTGTTAGGAATGCTATAATTGCACGTTAGCGAGTTCACGTTCTTGGAACGACATCACGCAATCACTTCTAGCTAGCTTTGCACAGGAATGTCAAGGTGAGTTCATAACCCCCACTTTTTACTGTTTTACATTTTTATAAATGTTTTCGGGGGTGGGAAGACATGCAAGTTTTTGCAAAAGTAAATAACTTTTCGATGAACGAAAACTCATATTTATAAACCGTGTTGCGAATGAAATTCAAGGAACTTAAATGGTTTACGAATGATTTCGATCAAACATACCGGTTTTACAAATTTGATCCGCATATTACAAAACGTGCATGATTTTCTAATGGGTACGGGCGACACAGTCGAGGTGATTCGACACAGTCGAGGTGATTCGACACAGTCGAGGGGATTCGACACAGTCGAGGTTATTCGACACAGTCGAGGGGATTCGACACAGTCGAGGGGATTAGACACAGTCGAGGTTATTCGATACAGTCGAGGTGATTCACACAGTCGAGGTTATTTGACACAGTCGAGGTGATTCGACACAGTCGAGTGATTCACACAGTCGAGGTGATTCGACACAGTCGAGGTGATTCGACACTAAAAACCGTCTACACAGGTTAGGTACTTCCTATGTCGCCGTATACGTTGATGTCCTCGCGAAACATTAACGATCAACCTGTTCATAGACGCTTTACATACCCATTTACAACACTAAAACTTTCATATATTCATAAGCTTCATTTGATGGAAACTCACAAATACATGAACTACAAACTTTGGTAACGTTTTTCAAATTATACTTAAGTAAGAGGACGCGCTGATCCTGCTTACAAAGGTTCGTTTGGGCTCGGCCCATTCTCTCTAGTGCAATGCACAAAGACTCTCGTGGGCTAGACTCACAGTTCTCATATATCATGCCAAGAAAATGATTTTTCTATATTTTCTCAACAACTTTAAAACCGGTTATCAAAAAGATTTCTTTTAAATCTTTTCAAAACAAACTATGAACTCGCTCAACTATTTGTTGACTTTTTCGCATGTTCTTTCTCAGGTTGCATTTTTAAAACTATGGAACGGTTGGAATAGGAGAACCCATGGGTATTCGAGTACTTAGCGGGCGTTCACTTTCTAGAAGTCTTAGCTTATTTGCTTCCGCTGTGCAATGAAGATACCGGTCCAGTCACGCCAGCTCTGATTTTTCAGGGTGTGACATAAGGCTCTCTGCATCTACTGTAGGTCCACTAGCGGAGGATCTAGTAACCTAATCTTTGTTACCGAACACACCCGGTTGTGCGGAATCCAACCGGGTAAGAAAACCGAGCAAAGAACACGAGTACACACACAAGATACAACGTTTAAAGCTTCAAATGTTATAACCAGAAGTGTTTGTTTACAACGATTACAGAAGATTATACTCTCACAAACTCATTGGTTCTCTCGTGTCTCACTGTGTGTCTTCTTCAGTGTGTTCTACCTCTTCTGTCTTCAGTTTGCTGCTTATATAGGAACATGGTCGACGAAAGTCTTGCAGCCGACGAAAGACTCCGGCGAAAGACATGAGACGACGAAGAACTTGGTTTTTCGCCACAATGATAAATGTCAGTTCTTCGTCGAGTGTAATATCAGTTTTTCGTCATGCACGGTTGGCTGGGTTTTTCGTCATATTGGCTGGGCAGTTTTTCGTCATATTGGCTGGGCAGTTTTTCGTCATGCACATATGCTTGAGTTCTTCGTCATGCATATGTATTTTTGGAATCTTCGTCTCAGGAATAAACAACAAGCAATTTAATTTGTTTCTCAAAGAGAATTCACGTGAACATGGCATCTATCCATTTATAAGGCTATGCGGTATCGGGGACGTCCCCATACCGTCGAGGACCGTCGCCGACATGTACACCATCCCCCCATCCCCGTCCTCTCCGGCAAGCCCTGGACGTTTGCGACGAGCACTAGATGCCAAAAAATGTGGGGGCCAATGTAAAATGTTACGGTTTAAAAAAAATCAAATTCACAATTTTCATATATTAAAAAAATGGCTATATTTCAAATTTATAACCAATTCACTCCCACTTTTATAAATACTCACCTCTTTTACACCATTTTTCACAACTTTTCACCCACTACAATCTCATATCTCTCTCACATTTTATAACCCCTCTCCCCTTTTTATAAAAACTCATCAATTTTTATACCATTTTTTACACACTACCATCCCATCTCACTCTCAAAAATTACCATGGCTTCACCTTCTTTCATTTCTTCCATTTCTTCATCTACGTGGTATTCATCATCGTTGGAAAAGGATGCAATTATGCACAACATGATTATGAACGCGGCTCAGGTCTTCATGGCGGGTGATGAAGCGTCGTCCCAACGGCTAACTAGACAAGCAAAATTAAACCGAGACCAAGAAGGTACTTTATTGTTTTTTCCTTATGTTTTATATAGATTTGAAAATGTATTTTATAATTAATTTCATTTATGTTTCGTTCTAAATTTATAGCCGCCCACGATAAACTAGTAGCCGATTATTTTGCCGACGAACCCGTATACCCAGCCGAGATTTTTCGACGTCGGTTCCGCATGAGTCGTCCACTTTTTTTACGTATCGCAGGCGACATGGCCCAGTCTGATCCGTTTTTTACACTGCGAAACGACGCTAAGGGGCAAAGGGGTTTCAGTAATTTACAAAAATGTACGCCGGCCATTCGCCAACTGGCATACGGTTACGCGCCCGATGCATTAGACGAGTATATAAGGATGTCTGAAAGAACTGCACGTCTATGTTTGCACAAGTTTTGCGAATGAGTTGTCAAATTGTATAGCAAGAGATACCTGCGGAAACCGAACGCAAACGACGTTCAAAATTTATATCAAGCACACGAACAGAGACATGGTTTCCCAGGAATCCTTGGGAGCATTGATTGCATGCACTGGCCGTGGCAGAACTGTCCAGTTGCCTGGCAAGGTCAGTATACTAGGGGAGATCGTGGACATCCGACTATTATTCTAGAGGCTGTTGCGTCACAGGATCTCTGGATCTGGCATGCTTTTTTTGTCTACCTGGTGCGCTCAATGACCTTAACATCATATACCAGTCACAGATATTTGAGGATGTAGTGGCGGGTACAGGTCCAGACACAAGTTTTACGGTTTCGGGGGTGGAATACAGGCGAGCTTACTACCTAGCCGATGGAATATACACAACGTACTCGACAATCGTTAAAACCATTCCGCACCCGACAGACGGAAAAAGAAAAAAATTTGCGAAGTATCAAGAGGGTGCGAGAAAAGATATTGAACGGGCTTTTGGTGTTCTACAAAAAAAATGGCAAATCATTGAACATCCAGCACGTTCGGCTATACCAAAGAGGTTACGACACATTATGTACGCTTGTATCATCCTTCATAACATGATCATTGAAGACGAAGGTAGAGCGATATGCGAGTACGACGAAAACGCGTCTACTGGAAATTCTGCTCCAGTTAGTGGCGAACAACAAGATTTGAACATGTTCGCTCTACGTAACGAGTACACACATCATAACCTACAATCGGACTAACCAACTGGGTAGCCCAGTTGGCCACCGACACCCACTTCTTCCCAGAGGTACCGGGTTCGAGTCTTGGGAGTGACATATGTCGCCCAGGGTAAGAACTTGGCATGGGGAAGTCACCGCGGAGCTAGCTTGGTCGGGTAGCGGCTCCCGGAGTGAGATCACTCCGGCGGTTGGGAGGACCGTGCGCTATCCCCCCCCCCCCCCCCAAACCTACAATCAGACTTGGTGGAGTACATTTGGAGTAACGCTCAAAACGAATCCGACGACGACATGGAAGACGAAGACTGGTAGCTTATTTTAATATATTAGGATTTTTTAAGTTTATGTATTTTTTAGGTTTATTTTTTTTTAAGTTTATGTTTTTTTAAGTTTATTTTTTTTAAGTTTATGTAATGTTTTTTAATATTAATGAAAATATTTTGTTAGTTTATTTGTTAAATGTTAAAAAAAAGTAGAAGATTAAAAAAAAAACATAAAAGTGGTGGGGTAGGATCATCTAGGACCATCCTCCATACCCTTTAGTTTTGTGGGATGGACCATCCTTGGAGGACTATGACGTGGCGCCTACGTGGCGGATCATCCTCCCTTTGAGGACCATCACCATACCCTCTAGCCTAAGTCTTCTCATGAGATCATCATGACATCATTATTATTGTTGATGTCATGGTGATGTGGCGTCGGGAAGGTTCGCGGCTCTTCGTGCTTCGTGTGTCGAACTCTGGGGCGCACGACGGAGTAATGTCGCGACGTCGGGCTTGAGCCGAACCTAACCGAGTCGAGCCGAACCGAGTCGCGTCCATATAATATGTATCAACATCTACCCTACTTAAACCCTGCCTTAACTTTGCTATTGATGGGATTTACTGAGTATGATGATGATTTTTTTTCCGGTGACATTGATGGGCATGCGTACTCAAGAATAATGGTTTTATTTCTTCCTCAATAACCTTACTCTGTGTGTGTTGGACTGTGTTTTCATCTTTTACAATTAATCCTTCTCAAGAAACACTCAATCTCACTTTTAGATTTGTTTTTTTTTTTTCTTGGAATGGTAGTGTAGCAGTGAGGAGTCCTTTCTGACAACCAGTAGCTTAATCATGTTAATAATTCTTCCTTTCATATATGAGAATTTGTAAGTTTATTATTAAGAAATCATATGCGTGAAACATTAATTAGAACTAGGCTTGTTAAATGGGGCATGGTTTCTGGATTGGCGGGTAAGGCTGAAGGGTGTGGGGGGCATGGGTTGGGTCATTAATCGCCACGTAGGAACAATGATTTACACCTACACCACCCCCCTTGGAGCTTCATGTCGTGGTGAGCGTGGATTAATCCACGATAACCACGTCCCACTTTTCCTATTTTCTAGTGATGGGAACAATAAATATATAAACTCATTTTCCTTATTTTCGATTCCCCCATCATCCCCAACACAAACCCTAGCAGCAACGATATCAAAAACACATCAACAATACCGGCAACAAGAACAGCAACAACAAGTATACCAGGTTTCTTCTTATTCAGTTTTTAAATACCAGGCACATCTTAATACGGACTACAACAGGCATGTTCTTTGAGTTTAACCTATTTATTATAGCAATAGTATTGAACCTGTGGCTTCTTTGAATAGCAGTAGTATTAAACATGCGGCTTCTTTGAGTTTAACCTATTTATTATAACAGTAGTATTAAAGCCACGGTTAACTAAATATGCATGCTAAATAATACAGTGGCAAAACTAATGAATGGAGACATAAAATTGAACACATAATGCATGCTTTGTCCTCTATTCTTGAAAGCGAATAGAATAGCACACATATATATCAATATTGCAATTTTAAGGAGTGAACCTAGTTCCATAATTGCAGAGAAACAATGGTTTTTAAGAAGTTGAAAGAGAAGAAGATAACATAATAAAATATTAAGTGGGCCCCGGTTCCTAACGAGGTGGCAAGAGCAAAGAGGTCTAAAACATCTGAATCGATATAGCATAGCGCCGATCATTCGGATGCGCGTTCACTACTAGAAAATCTGAAACTTCTTACACCAGTTTTCCTAGGAAATGCGTCGTAAAACTGGTTTTTCTACGAATTTATGACAAACACATGATGTAGGAAAACAGCTCGTAGGAAACCCGTTTTCTACGCATTTCCTACGCAACTTCCTACACATTTTCTACGAAACTACTACGTCGCAAATTGCTATGAATCTCCTACAATATATTTAATTATTATCTTTTAGGATTTATTTTTTTGGCTACACATTTCTGACCAAAAAAAAAAACAAACAAAATTAACAAATTTTAATAAAACATTATTTGTGACCCATTTCCTACAAATAAATTAGAAGTGTTGTTACAAATTTCCTAGGAAACTGAGTATTTTTTGTGACCCACTTCCTACAAATAAATTAGAAGTGTTGTTACAAATTTCTGAGGAAACTGAGTATTTTTTGTAACCCACTTCCTACAAATAAATTAGAAGTGTTGTTACAAATTTCCGAGGAAACTGAGTATTTTTTGTGACCCATTTTCTACAAATAAATTAGAAGTGTTGTTACAAATTTCTGAGGAAACTGAGTATTTTTTGTAACCCACTTCCTACAAATAAATTAGAAGTGTTGTTACAAATTTCCGAGGAAACTGAGTATTTTTTGTGACCCATTTTCTACAAATAAATTAGAAGTGTTGTTACAAATTTCCTACGAAAACTGAGTATGTTTTGTGACAAATTTCTGACAAAATAAAGAAAAAAGGTCTACTATTTTTGACCGGTTTCTGACAAAAGCTATTTATGTTGTGACACATTTCTAACCACCTAATTTATTAAATAAAAAAAATGCAAAAAAATAAATAATATTTCTGCATTTTTGTGGTGAAAAATTCCAGAAATAATCTGCAATACCAAAAACCTATTTTACAAAATTCACCGAAGTTACAATGACATAATTTAAAAATCATGCGTCACACACACACACACACACACACACAAACACACAAACATATAGATACAAGCGTGCATATACGTACACATACATACATACATACCCACATACACAAATACATATATAGATACTCACATTATACTCATATGCATACGTCCGCATAGTTACGTGCATTTAATATTTAAAATAAGAATAATTATATTGGTTGTTTCTTACACATTTGTGACAAATCCTTAAATGTCATAAGAAATGTGTCACAACTTGCAATGGATTTAAGCATTTTGTCATAAATCCGTAGGCAATTGTACTGATACATGGATTTTTTCCTACGCCTTTGTGACAATTTGCAATGGATTTAATCATTTTGTCATAAACGCGTAGGAAATTGTATTGATACAAGGATATTTATCAAAAATGTGTCACAAGTTGTGACGCAATCCTGACGGATGGTTTATGAATCTATATTTTATCATAAATTCGTAGGAAATTGTATTGATACAAGGATATTTATCGGAAATGTGTCACAAGTTGTGACGCAATTCTGACGGATGGTTTATGAATCTATATTTTGTCATAAATTCGTAGGAAATTGTATTGATACATGGATTGTTTCATACGCCTTTATGACAATTTGCAATGGATTTAAGCATTTTGTCATAAATCCGTAGATAATTGTTTTGATACAAGGATATTTGTCAGAAATGTGTCACAAGTTGTGACGCAATCCCGATGGATGGTTTATTTTAATTAATAAATAAATATTTTTTTCACAATTGTGTAGGAAATGCAATCATTTTCCCTTATTTGTTTTGCATATATTAATATTTATTCGGTAGACAATTATAATTCACCTTTTGTAGATTATTTGTGAGAGATTTGTGACGCAACTGTCAATTAAATAGGGTTTTCTTTTTTTTTTTCGAAAAACTTGTCACAAGTTGTGACGGAATTCCGACGGATGGTTTAAGTTAATTAAAAAATAAATATTTCGTCATAAATGTGTAGGAAACGATATTATTTCTGAGTGATTTGTGATGCAACTGTCAATTAATTAGCGTTTTCTTATTTTTCGTCACAAATGTGTAGGAAACGAAATTATTTTCCCTTATTTATTTGGCTTATATAAATATTTATTCGGTAAAGAATAATAATTAACCTTTTGTAGGTTATTTCTGACAGATTTGTGACGCAACTGTCAATTAATTAGGGTTTTCTTGTTTTTCGTCATGGATGCATCAAATTTTTGTAACAAAATCATGAAATTTTTTTTTGTAGGAAATTCATCATAAAGGTGTTGTAATATGTGACGAAAAAAATTGTGTAGGAAATTTCTGTAGGAAATTGTCCCCTTTTCTAGTAGTGGTTGCCATATTAATATTAATGGTGAACCCGAGTTTAACGATGAAGTGATGGAGATTCCGGAATTGCAACGCCCAAATGGTAGAGACAAAGCAAAAAAGGAAGCGGCAGCCAATAAAAGGAGGCGTCGACAAAAAATGAATCTCCCGGTGAAACGAAGGTGGATAAGTTGATGAGCAAGATCACCGAAGCGGCGAGACTTAAGTTGATAGAAAAAGAAATGCAAGAAGCAGCCGATCGTGAAGACTTTAAGCTAATGGCCACAAGCATCGACTCACTCCCCGAGAAAGATAGAGAAGTGTTGCAAAAAACGAAGGCGAAAATTGCTAAAAAAAAGGGGTGTCTTTAAATTATGTAGTTTAAATTTGGATGTTATTTTTTTTTATTAATTTGAATGTTATGTAGTTTTATTACTAAAATTTATTTAATTTTATTTGTTGTTTATTTAATATAAATAAAATATATTTCACACAAAAAAATGGTGGATGGTGGTTTGGATCATGACCACACCTTTAGGATAGTGGTTTTAGATGGTGGATTAGAGAGAGATGATATGGCGCTGACATGGAGGGTCATGATATTCATTAGGGTCATGACCACACCCTATTAGCCTAAAACTTCGCACGAACGATGAATTCTTACCCGGTGACAATATTTTAAAACAAAAGCTCATAAGATAAGTGACCGCAAACATCGAAAAAGCAACATCCGAAGTTTGATATTTTTCCCAAATTATACTCATAGATGAACCTTTTTTATTATTTGTAATATATGTACCATGTATAGTAGAAGATGTCAATGATTGATAATATGATGTTTTTAGTGTTTTTTTCAATCTTTTATTTTTTTAAGATTTTAAAACCTTAACATGCTTTTTCTGTGAGAAAAAGAGTAAATTATCTGGGCGCTAATGCTTCTTAGTCAAGATCGTTTGTTGATTGAAAATTCTTACATCAAGTGAAACCCAAATATTGCATTATGAAATATATTATGCATGTAAGAAAGCCAAAAGTGTGTTAAAGCATAAATTATAGGCTTTGTGTCTAAGGGGATTGGGGGTGGTACGTGCTGGGTATCCATCACTTGTGAAAAACTTTAACACACCGCCACCACCGTGGAAAAATTCACAAAACTATCATTGTGCATGTGATGTTGACAACATGACAGTGCTGGAGGTGGCACGTGTAATTTATATAATCTTAAAAGAAAAGGTTGGTGCTAATAAGACAAAACACCGACCAAATTACAAAACCGCCCCTTATTGTGTCATCGTCTTCCACACACTTCCACCAGTCCTTCAATCTTAGTGCTTCTTTGTTTGTTAAAATTCTCAATGCTTTCTTTTTCCTACAACCCTCTCAATACTTTCTTTCAAAACTTCACAACTGTCGTAGATGACCAAGTACAGCGGCTGTGGTGGTTCGATCATGTTCATCACTAACAATTTACGAGATTACCGGTGGGGCGGTAATCCGTTATGGCGGACAAGGGGATGGTGAGACGATTCACAACGCCGACGGGTATGTGTTATTAATTTGACATGAATAAGTTTGTAGGCATCGATTAGGGTCTTGGGTACTAAGTATTGTTGCAACAAATTTGGGGTTTTTGTTGGAAGGCGGCGATTAGGGCCCTACAAGTAGAATATGGCTGCTAACAAGTCAAATGGAGTAGTTGACCTCCGCCGATATACAAGGTTGCTCAGATCAGTAGAATCAAAGGTTAATCGGCAAACAACTTCCTGACAATCAGGATTCTGTGCGCCGTTAGCTGAGGCGGTGGTGGTGCACGTGTCAGCGGTGTATATGGTGGCGGTGGTGAACATGGTTGTTGTTTTCTTCTACCTGGTAAAATTTAAGATTTTGTTCTTTGTAATCCCGCTTACTCTTTTTGTTGTTTAGTTACACACTTTTTAATCTAAAATTTTACATAAAATCTTTATAAATTAGAATTGATTTTTTGTTTTGTTTTTGGTGCTCAGTGAAATGCAGGGTGCTTCATGGGTTGAATAGAGAACTTTGCAATGATATTAGTAGCAAGCTTATAAGATTTATGCATAAGTAGACATAAAATACTAAACTTTTGTGTTAAATGCTCTTCTATTTATCTTATAGTTATGTTGCAGAATAGGATAATCCAGTTGGGACAGGATACAGTTTTGTGGAGGATGAAGAGTTATTGGTGAAAATAGATGAAGAAGCTGCTAGGGACTTAACTACATTGTTGATTAAATTATTTAACAGGTATAAAAACCTACAAAGAAGCCCTCCTTAGACCACCCGTAGTGGGGTTTTTGGGCGTCCCCCCCCCCCAAAAAAAAAACGCCCCAAGACGCCCAAGGACCGCCCCCGGGGGCGTTTTTTAAAAAAAAAAAATCCTCCAAAATAATAATTGGTTAATCATTGATGGGGCATTATCCCATTACGCCCATTTGTGAAAAACGCCCCATAATGCCCCTTTGCTGACTGAGAAGACACGTCTCACACAATGCCCATGGGGGCATTATTCATGTGTATCGCTACACATGGTCTTATATTGTAACGGAATCTTATGGTAGAAGATATGTCGTCACTCTTGGATTATAGCTGGGAAGTTGAAGCTCAAACTTGGAGGTTTAGATTTGTTTTTCTCAAATCTTGAAATATGAAATGCCATTAAAGCTAATTCTTAAAAATCTGATTTTAATTTTGATTTTTTTTTATATGGGTGTAAATAGTTGGATATCTCACCTGTAGATTTTGTGATGAGTAAATTCATATATATTTAAATATTGGAAGTGTAATTGATATACTTCATTGGCCCCTCGGCTGAAGAGTTACCTAGATGCATGATAACTTAATAAAAGTTTAATGCACCAGATATATATGAACTTTGATTTCTTTTTGTTCAGGTACTGCAGGTTTAGTACGTCCTATGACAAATACTCACATCATCACATGTAAGCTCCGGTCGTGCATGTTAAAAATTAACTACGTTTTAGTTAGCTTACCTTCCGGAGACGATTTGCAATGTCAATCTTTGGAAATACAAAATTGTATTATTGAAACCGTTCCTGGAGATATTGTGTTTTTTTTAATATTACTAACTTAATACTTTCAAGTTAAAGTTAGAAATGGGTGAATTTTAGTGTGGGTTGGGTTGACCTGCATACACTTTTTTATACATTTTATTATTTAAAGAAAAGATAAGATGCTTATTGTAAATTTGATATTATGTGATAATGGATATTGGTGCATTTTCATACTACAGGACCAGAGAGATCTGGGACAACGTCGACACCAACGGTAAACTCAACATCTCTCTAATGAGAATCGGTAGTATTTATATGTGTATGTAGTGATATATGTATGTCAACGAAACAAATTAAGATAGAGAGTAAGTGAACACTGTATACACAGATTAGTTTCAAGAAAGGGAAAATTAAAGGAGAAGCAGAAGATAGATTTTTTTATCTGAACCCAAATAAAGATAAAGTGAAGCGGAAGAACTGAATCGGCGATGCAGAGATATGCAGGTAATGCATTCTGAACTATTTTCCGTAGTTTTTTTGGGGGTCTTAACTCTTCGCTTAGGGTTTTTTTTCTTGCATCTTTGGATGATTAAATTTGTTTTGGAGTTTGTGATATTAGGGCATTGAGATGAATGATTACTTGATGTTGCATTACTTAGTTTTTACTTAGTTATGGTGGTGGTCTGGGTTAATCGGTTGTTCGTGGGTTAGTTTGCGGGTCACACCGGTCACGACTCATTAGAGCTAACGGGTCAAGTAAAATTGGAAGTGAGTTTAAAGTATTTACTTGCATACTCACATGAGGAAAATAAAGAGTTTCCAGGGTACATGTGATTGTATACATGGTTATCGTTGGAAGTATTTATGTTTTTATATGTTATCTCTTAGTTAACAGTTTATTAGTTAGAAATAGTATTATAGTTTGACCAAATATAATGGAGATAGAATATGCCAATATGGGTCAGTATGTTTGACCGAGTAATAATCCATTGTGAACTCTTCTAACAAGTAAGTGATTATCAAGTTAAACTGATGCGTACGAGATTGACTCTAGACATGTTTTTGTGCTTGCTACATGCTTTTGTTCTTTGTATTTTCCTATGGGTTAAAGATTTGGTTTGATTTGGGTTGTATGCTAATTTAGGTTGCTAGATTTTCGATCCGTTTGGTTTTATTCTGCCTTTAGGAAAACTTTTTTTTATGTTATATTTAGCTTAGTCTGGGTATTGTTGAAATTGGCATTGCCCCTATATAAATAATATCTTCAACATTTAAAGGACCTAAGACTTTCGATTCACAGTCATTAACCTTTGAGGAAAGAAAGGTCAACCCGCTCCACCTCCAGGTACACATGCATAAAGGCCAGACCAAAAAACAATTAGCCAATTACAAATCTCCTCGGGTACGTGTTAAACATTTATATGAATGATACATTTTGACCAATACAATACGATACATTTTGACCAATACAATACATTTTGACTAATACAATACGATACATTTTGACCAATACAATACATTTTGACTAACAACAAGCACTCCTCTGTTTTTCCAGATGCAAGTGATGACCTGTCAACAAAAGGAAAACTTTTTTCATGAAAGAATTTCACACGCCTATGTTTGTATTGTAAGTCGTAGGATAACGGATGTAAGTGGTTTACAAAATGGTGTTATAGTTCATTTTGAACCCAGTTTTCTACACATTGTTCATGATACATGAAACAACACCAAAAATCAATTAAACTTTAAAATTGCAACTCCCTATCCCAGTTTTTCAAAGATGGAAGACATTTTGACTTGGAATAATACGTTTTGATTCGAGGGTATTTAATTCGAGTTACTTTGTGTTTTAGCCAGCCGCAATGACGGAGGGACTGGTACGTTTTCTTTACCTTTTATTTGGTTCAACTTTCGATATAAATTTTGCTCAAGAACCACATATCTACGTTTCGAGTTAGTATAGTTTTTAACATAGATTTTTTTGGGCTAAAATAGAATATAAATAATTGGACGGTATAAATTCCAGTTACTCTATTTCGACGTAAATTTAGTTCGGAAAGAGTTAGGTACGCCGCCGCAACGCGCGGCGGGTACAAATACTAGTTGAGGCTTGAAAAGGATGGCCAGCCAAAAGAATAATAAATAGCTTTTCTTTCAATATTGCCTAATTTTTTTATATAACTGTTAAATTATTTATTAAAACTTAAACGTGAGGAGGCATATATTCGACACTTGCCCGAAAACGAAAAAGCACGAGATTTGCGAAATGTGGGGTTGGGAGATGACACCCATTTAATTTAAGTTTTTTTCCAATGTTTAGTTGTTTTTTATTTTGCTATGTAATATATTTTTTAATTTTAATGAAATTTAATTTAGTGTTTTATTGTTAATTTCTAATTTAAAAAATAAAAAAAAAGTTGTGAGTGATTGAATTCCATCACTAGTGATGACCACCGCCACTAAAAAAGACTTGTGAGTGATAGAATTTGATTGGATGTTTGTGAGTGATAGAATTTGTGAGTGATAGAATTTCATCATTTGTGACCACCCCCACTCCCCTAACACCCTAAATATAGTTAATATTTACTTTTGCGATAAATAGTTTGTATTTAATTGGTTTGTATCAAAACAACGAGTCTATTAACGAAATAAAACAAAACTTCATATACCATGTGTTGTGAAATAATGATTCTGTGACATGACTCCCCGACGTTTCCGCCATCAGGGTGTTACACCTTCACCTTCAATCTCATCGTCGTCTTCCCTCACCATCGCCTCGGTAACCAGCCTTGACAACACCAACATTGGTAACCAAGCGGATTCTCTTTGATTGACTGCATGTTGGCTTTTGCGGCTTCCCAATGTCTCTTATTGCTGCACCAGTCCACCACCATGGCGTAAGCTTTCCTCTTTCACTCACACTCTTTATAATGTGTAAAAACCCTCATGAATTTTCTCCTTTTATTTTGATTTATCCATTTGTTCACTTTGCTTCTCGTGGGTATGTATAAGCGTAGGTAGAGCACTTCTGATGTTGGTGTATCTTACTATGGATGTACGTTTACTCTAAGAATAGAAAAGGGTTTTTTATTTGGTTCATATGGCTTCTTTTAAAATGTGTTAATTATAATTAGAACATCACTTGTTTATAGGATTTGCCTTATTTTAACTTTGACAAATAATGGAAATTTGCCCACTAAGCTTGGATATCTTACAAACTCAAATACATTCCAACTAGATCAGAATGAGATATCAAGAGTCGAGACCAATTCCCAAATTATCCTTTTCAATATATTAAATTAAACTAAACATGTGTAAGTGAATCACATCAATTAGGTTGGGGATTTTAAATTTAGACACGTTGATACTTTAGAGGTCAAACTAAGGAGACACGTTGATACTTTGATGTATTTATTGAAAGTGATTATGTGGTTTTTATTAACTATAATAAGGTAATCATCATTTGTAATAACTCTCCGCCAGACTATCGCCTGAGTGCTCGACGATGAAAACCTAATTCCGGATAGAGTGCGAGGTTTATTCGATCTGCGTACTGGTAGCAATCTGGATCTAACCTTTCATCCTATCTAGGTTATGTTCTAATCCATTCGCCTCTCGGATAGCTTCTGGTATCATGAATGTGAGGGAGGAAAACGGAGTTGGTAGTGGCGAAGAACCGTGGAATGATGTAACAAATCGAAGGAACAAAGGAAACAAGAAGACTGCTTTGAAGGACAATGTTACTAAGTTTTTTGTCACAAACCTGCCAACGGGGTGCAATCCGTGGGATGTCGCGGATTTTGTAGGAGTGTTTGGTGAGGTTGCTGGCTGCTACATTGCAAGAAAGAGAGACAAAAACGGTAATAGATTCGGATTCATTAGCTTTAAAGATGTGAAGGATGTCAAAGAAATGGAGAAGGCGTTAAACGGAACAAAAATGGGGGGGGGGGAGCAAGTTGAGGGTCAATGTAGCTAAGTTTGCGGCGGAGAATTCTGGACTGTGGAAGACGGAAGAACGGAGAGAGGGCAAGGAGGTGAACGATTATAGGAAGCAGAATGGAGAGTTCAAGTCGTTTAACAACAGTTTATTGAAGAATGGTGTGTCTTATGAGATATGGTTAAACCTGGACCCTCACTGATACATGAGGAGATTAGGACTTCTAAGCCGGAGACGATGCAAGATACGGGAAAGATGGTGGAGGTTCATGAGGAAACAAGTGCCTTCTTTGACTTTCACGGAAGGGCGGTGGTGGGAAGGTCGGTTGACTTTCCGACTCTCGTTGTTATGGATAAAAAGCTTAGGGGGTTGGAGTTAACAACGGTAAGCTCTACTACCTGGGAGGCCTCTACCTGATGTTAGTGTTCCATGAAGACGACGAAGCGGAGGAGTTTCTTGAAGCAAAAGACTTGTGGAAGGGGTGGTTCTCCAACCTTGATCTCTGGGCTGGACAATCGCTCGCGTATGAAAGAATCGCTTGGTTAAAATTTTTTGGTGTTCCATTGCACCTGGCGGAGAATAAAGTTTTTGATTCAGTTGCCGAGTTGTTCGGTAAGGTGCTACACAAGTCTCAGTTATCGCCGGATGATAGGGACTTATCGTTTAATAGGGTGGGAGTGCTAGTCGATAATGGATTGCCTATTTCGGACACGGTTACGTTGTCGTGGAAAAGGAAAAAATTTAAGATTTGGGTGGTGGAGGAACAGGCGGAATGGTTGCCAGACTGCGTGTCGGAAACTGATTGGCCGGAAGTTGTGGCCAGAGATGTGGAAGACAAACAGTCGCCGGTTGGGGTGGCTGACTCAGGTGGGAATCCCCAGGGCAACGTGAACGAGGTGCTTGATTCGCACAATGTGCATGGGGTAGGGGTAGGGGAAGGGTCTTATATGCGGTTTGGAACGAATGATGGGAAGTTAAATGTAGGGGGCCCTCCCAAGGGTACAGATGGCAATCAAGGAGGCCTTGAAAAGGGTTTGTCTTCCTCTCCCTTTACTACGGTTTTTAACCAGGGTAAAAGTAAAAAAAAAAAAAACCTTTTAACTTATTTAAAGATAAACATTCTAGAAGGCCCAATGTTAGCAGTCCGGGTAGCGATAACACGCCGCTTAAAAGACCAAGAACTGCTTTGGAGGAGCCCAAATTTTTTTCCTGGGCAGAAAGGAAGGTGCCCAGTTCCAATTTAGGGGAAGTGAGTCACTCTCTGCCTAATAGAGATATCGCTAGATCGGATGTTGTGGAGAACGAGCTTTTCGAGAATCCTGTCGTCGATGGCTTCGAGGCGGAGCTTTTGCCTAGTGGTGGAAGAGAAGTGGAGGTTATTCCAGAAACGCAAGGTTCGGACATCGAGGCGCAACAGGAGAACGAGAGAATACACAAGGAAATTGGAGCTACAGTTGAGCTGGGGAAAAGAGTGGGAGTTTATCTTGCTGATCATACTAATAAGATTAAGGAGATTGTGGTTGAAGAAGGTATCAATGTTGTTTTTAGATGAATTTTATGTCTATAAATGTGAGAGGATTAGGGGGGATTTGAAAGAAGGTTGGATTAAAGGTTTAAAATTAAGACATAAAGTTGATTTCTTGGCTATCCAAGAAACCAAGCATGAAGACTTGAGTAGTTTTAGGATGGAGAATTACTGGGGAAATAATTTTTTTTGGGATGGAGTTCGTTGGTTCAGTGGGTAATTCCGGGGGGGCTTCTTTGTATGTGGAATCCTGGAATTTTCGTTATGGAGAGCAATATTAAACGCAGGAACTTGCTGGTTATTAGGGGCAAAATAAAAGGCAGTGGGGATGTGATTAACTTTGTGAATGTTTATGCTCCCTAGAGAACTTCGGCTAAGTTGACTCTCTGGAACGAGATCCTTGATATTATGGGTGGTTTGGACGGTAAACGGGTGGTAGAAGGAGATTTTAATGCGGTTAGAAATGCTTCGGAAAGAAAGAACTCTAGTTTCAAGTCTACGTGTGCTAAAAATTTCAACGATTTTATTGCCCAAGCGAACCTTCTGGAATACGACATGAAGGGGCATAGATTCACTTGTATTAGAAACAACGGTAAGAAGCTGAGTAAAATTGACAGATTTTTAGTATGCCCGGAATTTTTCAGTAAATGGCCGTCGGCTACTCTTAGGGCTATTCCATCGGTTTATTCGGATCATTATCCCCTCTTGTTGGGGGTGTCGGATAAAAATTTTGGTGCGAAACCGTTTCGAGTTTTTGATGTTTGGATGGGGAAGGAAGGTTTTAACGAAGTTGTGGAATTGGCGGCTGCCTCTTGTGAATTTTTTAGCTCTCCTGAGAGATTCCTTACTTATAAATTGGCCAGGATAAGGAAAGCAATTAAAGATTGGCGTGATAAGTTCATTAAAAAAGAGGGAGAAGATTACAATAACGCTTTGGAAGAACTGGAAAGGCTGGAGAAAAATATGGAAGATCGGGAATTGACGGAAGATGAGGAGTGGGTGTTTATGGAAAACAAAAAAATCATATTTGAATCGGATGAAAAGAAATGCAGGGAGGCTAAACAAAGAGCGAGGGTGAAATGGGCTTCAGATGGCGACGCTAATACGAAATTTTTTCATGCTTTGATCAACAAAAGAAAAGCTTCAAACCAAATTCCTGGGTTGAACATAAATGGGAGGTGGGTTTCTAAACCGGCGAAGGTGAAAAAGGAAATTATGGCTCATTTCAGAAACCATTTTGTGGAAGACTGGATGATAAGACCTGAGGTTGAGTGCGAAGGGATGAATACGCTGGCGGAAGCGGATAGACAATTCCTGGTTCAACCCTTCTCTGTGGAGGAAATTAAATATGCGGTGAAGGAGTGCGGGAATGACAAATCGCCTGGGCCGGACGGTTTCAATATGAATTTTATAAAGAATTTCTGGCATATTTTTTAGAAAGATTTCAAGGAGGTTATGGATCATTTTTTCTCATGTGGGGAGTTCAGTGTGGGAAGTGGGTCATCGTTTATTACGCTTATTACGCTGATTCCCAAAATCAAAGACCCCGTGGAGTTAAATAATTATAGGCCGATAAATCTTATCGGTATTATAAGCAAGGTTGTTTCAAAGGTGCTTGTGATTCGGCTTAAGAAAGTTATCAAATCGGTTATTTCGGAATCCCAATCTGCTTTTTTGGAAGGGAATTACATTCTGGATGGTCCGCTCATAATCAATGAAATTTTTAGGTGGGGGAAAAAGTTTAAGAAAAAAGGTTTTTTTTTCTTAAAATCAACTTCGAAAAAGCCTACGACAACGTGAACTGGAACTTCCTGCTTGCTACGTTAGCTAAGAAAGGTTTCCCCGAGCGTTGGTGCCTTTGGATCAAGGGTATTTTGAGTTCAGCAAGATCGTCGGTGCTCGTTAATGGTTCTCCGATAGGTGGGGGGAAAAGTTTAAGAAAAAAGGTTTTTTTTTCTTAAAATCAACTTCGAAAAAGCCTACGACAACGTGAACTGGAACTTCCTGCTTGCTACGTTAGCTAAGAAAGGTTTCCCCGAGCGTTGGTGCCTTTGGATCAAGGGTATTTTGAGTTCAGCAAGATCGTCGGTGCTCGTTAATGGTTCTCCGACCTTTAAGTTCCGATGTTATAAAGGTCTGAGGCAAGGTGACCCCATTTCTCCGTTCCTTTTCATCTTGGTGATGGATGTGCTCTCGTGTATGCTCGATAAGGCCAAGAAGGAGGGAGAAATCGTTGGGTGTGTTTGCCTAATAACGGCCCGAATATTTCTCACCTGTTTTTTGCGGATGACGCTATAATACTTGGAGAGTGGTCTCAGGAGAAGATTTCCAATGTGGTACGTATCCTTAGAATTTTTCATATTTGTTCCGGGTTGAAAATAAACTTGAATAAGTCGAATATCTACGCGATGGGTGTGGAGACGGAGGCCCTTGAAGATATGGCCGCTAGTATAGGCTGTAAATCAGGAGAGTTTCCTTTTACTTATCTCGGGCTCAGAGTCGGTGCCAACATGAATCGGGTTACTAACTGGAGCCCGATTTATGACATTTTTGATGCTCGTTTATCTAGATGGAAGGCCTCTCTTTTATCTATTGGAGGAAGAGTGATTCTTATCAAAGCGGTTCTTGAATGTTTGCCAAATTATTATTTCTCGTTGTATAAAGATCCATGTACGGTTATTAATGATTTGGAGGCCAAGATTAAGAGGTTTTTGTGGGGAGGAGAAGATGGTAATAAAAAGCTACACTGGGTTGCATGGAACACGGTCACGCTTCCGAAGAAACAAGGGGGTCTTGGGATTAGTAGGCTCAAAAATTCTAATATTTCTCTCTTATCTAAGTGGGGATGGAGACTTAAAACGGATAAAAATAAACTGTGGGTCAAAGTGATAGAGGCGATTCACAAGACTAGATTTAACTGGGAGTTTATTCCGGCTAGAAAATCGTTGGGAGGGGTTTGGTGTAACATCGCTGGTGTGCTCTCAAAAACTGTTGTAGGTGGAAGACCGTTGAGGAATTTTTTCAAGAGTAAGATCGGTAACGGGAATAACACTTCGTTTTGGCTGGATCTGTGGTTGTGCAACGAACCGCTAAAAAATAAGTATCCAGAACTTTTCAAGTTAGAAAAGGTAAAAAGGTGCAAAGTGGCGGATAGGCTCAAACATGGTACTGTTGAAAGGATGGCTGGGCAGCATTTCGAATGGGAATGGAGCAGGCCAATATCGGCCGGGGTGGAGGTCGATGAACTGGTTGATCTCTGCAGCAAGCTGCTGGAAGTTAGGATAGTGGAGAGTTGTGATTCGTGGGAATGGATCGGTGCCGATGACAAAGATTTTAGTGTTGGAGCTGTGAAACGTCTTCTTAATGAGGATATTTGCGATGCGCAAAATCATCTCGACCGTCCGGAGGAGTGCAAGTGGATCCCGGAAACGTGTAATATTTTCTTGTGGAGGACGGCTATGAATAAGATCGCCACTGTCGAAGCGTTGAGGAGAAGAAACATAGTGGTGCAGGAGGGTGTTTGTGCGTTGTGTGGGGACGGGGAAGACTCGGTGTCTCACATTTTTCCTTCGTGTTTTGTGTCTACGGTGGTATGGAACCATATTAGTAAGTGGGGTAACATCCAAAGTTTGTTCTTTTTCAGCTTCAATGATATTACAAAGATCCACGATCACGTTGGCTTAAAAGGAGATAAGAAAGAAGCTTTTAAAGGGATTATGCGGATTGCTTGTTGGACTATCTGGAAGGCTAGAAATAAAAGGCGGTTCGACAACAAGGATGTTAAAATTGAGGAGATAATTAGTGAGATTAAAGCCACGGGTTTCTTATGGTTCAAAAATAGGACTAGATTTAAAGATATTTCTTGGAATGATTAGTGTAAATTTGTAATTATGTAAGGTTTGTTTGTGGTTTGGTCCCCTCGGTTTGAGGGGGTCGGTTGTGTTAATGAAATATACCTTTCAAAAAAAAATCATTTGTAATAAAGCGAGATAAGGCTATGAGGTGTGGATGGAGCCCCAAGGGGCTTTATCATGCCATGTAGGATCCATGTAATCGCCATGTCAGCAAAGGGGCTTTATCATTCCCCCCTTTAATTTGGAGGGTGTGGATGGAGCCCCGTGTAATGATTAAATAATTATTTATTTAAATATTTATTTTTTTAAATTAAATGGCAATTTTAGTAACTACAAAATTAAAAATAAAAACATAATTTCATTAAAAAAAACTACAAAGTAAAAAAAAAACATTATATACTAGAAAAAAAACATAACATACTAGAAAAAAAAATACAACAAAGTCATAAAAACAAACATAACATACTAGAAAAAAAAGGCAACATACTTAAAAAAAACTACATATATTTGGCCCGAATCTGTGCCTTACGAGCCTCCAAAATGACTCGGTTGGACGGGCCATCTGATTTAGTAGACTTTCCATGTGCCTTTGCCTTGGCTTTACTTTTATCCCTACCAGTTGGACGAGGCAGCTCTTGGGGTTCTTCAAACTCGTCAGCATCCTCGTTTAGATTAATTACTGTACGAGCATCTGACCCAGAAGGTTCGGTGGTGGATGTCGATTTGGACCGTTTGGATCTAGGGCGGGTTGGGTCGAACGGTGGCACAAGGTGCCACTTTGGAGATTTGCGAAGAAGCTCCCATGTGGGGTTACCAGGTTAAACATATGCCCATGGTGCATTTTCTATACTCGGTGTGGGCTTCGGTCAAGATATCGACATCGCTCGCACCACTTCTCCTTCAAGTGTTATTGACGAGGTTATTGTATATGCTGTTGAAGTTGCTAACCTTCGTCCTCAAAGCCCCCCACTTTTCCGAAAAAGAGTCGGGGGTTCGATATACGCCACGACCCATTGCGGCGAAAAACTTATCGCGTATACGACCCCAAAATACCTTTATGTCTTGGTCGTCTCCTAAAAAAAATATTATTTAGACAAGCATAAAAAATATTATTTACAAAAGCATAAAAAATAGTATTTAGACAAGCATAAAAAAAGATTATTTACCAACAATCTCGTCCTCCAACACGTCGAGCCAAGCTTTTGCCAACTCGAACTCTTCCTTAGGCGACCAAAATTCTACCTTCTTTGTCGCACGTTTTTCGGTCTCATCCTTCTTTTTATGGCTTCTTTTTTTCATAGAAGAGGATTCGACTTGGGTTTCGGGAACGAATTCCGGTTCGCTTGAGTCTTGGGCGGGTATGTTTGGTGGTGGCATGTTTGGCGGAAAAAAGGGGGTTGAGAATAATACCCGAAATATGGAGGAGGCATCGGTTGAGTGGTGGGATGAGGAGAAGTTGGTGGCATTGTATAATATCCAACCTCCCCCGTACGCGGGTCTCGGCGATAGCGGTCCTCTTGCTCGTTTTGCAAAGTTTGCCAATACGGATTGGTCGGATCCCATGGGTTGTTTGGGTTGTTGGGAAACATTGTTGGAAGTTTTAAAAAAAATGAAGAGAGTGGCGCGCGTCAAAGTGATAGTTGGGGGTGACAGTGGCCAATAGCCAATAGTTATGGGTGATAAAATCCAATAACCCTTTATAGTAATTAGTGAAATTAGTGAAATTATCGTAGAACTTATTATAAAATGCAATTTGCAAGGAAATCGTTGAAAAGGTGTAAAAATTTAAGATGATGATTTTGCAAATGATGATGCAGACCCAAGAATCTTTCAATTCTTGCTTGCTAGCATGGAAGTGATCTGCAAACCATGATCAATATCAACTTCTTTTCACATAATAGGTTGGGTAATTTATGGTGTGGATTGAGACGGGAATGGTTGACCCGAAACACTTTCTTATCCCAACATTTTAATCTTTTCTGTAGATGATTAGCGTAAAATACAACTATAAAAAGTATTTAACTTCTATAATCATCTAATTTTTAAATTAAATAATTGAAGGTGCACGTTGGTAGGGCTGTAAACGAGCCGAGTCGAACCGAGCTCGACCCGCTCGAGCTGCCGAGCTGGCTCGGCTCGAACTTGAAATTCAAATCGAGCTGGGATTTGAGGCTCAAGCTCGACTCAATTAAAATTCGAGCTAGCTCGGCTCGATCTAGCTCGAACTAACAAAAAACCGCAAAATTTACTAAATAAAAAGCCATAAAAATGAATATTTTCATATACTAAGGGCCATGTATGCAATTTAATTTAACCAAATGGCTAAATATGCAAGTATAAATAGTTAACTCACTTTGTACATTTTCTTTACCTTCTTTTACAGGGGAAATACTCCCTTAGTTTTTGTCTTCTGAGCGATGTGGGACAAAAAAATGAAGGATGTAAACCTTATCGAGCCAGCTCACGAGCCGAGCCAGGCCAAGCTCGAGCTCGGCTTGTTTACAAACCGAGCCGAGCTGGCTCGTTTACAACCGAGCTAATTTCGAGCCGAGCTTTTTTCGAACTTTTTTCGAGCGAGTTTCGAGCGAGCTGCGAGCCACGAGTTTTTTGAACACCCCTACACGTTGGAAAACTTTTGACCCGTTTCCCTTCTAATCTACCTCTTTTTTTAGTTGCAAGTGTTGACACATTAGAGATAAAATCCAACCTGAAATTACCCATTCGTAAGTATTGAACCGAATTGCTATTTGAGTTGTTAATATACGGCCGTTTTCCTCATGATTTATGTTTAGGTGTCAAGTCAACAACTACATGATGACCTTTTGTCAATGTTGGTTGCTGGACATGAAACCACAGGTTTAGTGTTGACTTGGACTACATATCTTTTTAGTAAGATACCCTTTAGCAATCCATCAAACTTGTGATTCAATATTATGTCTTATTTTGTTCATTTAAAAAAGAAATTTACTTTAAACTAAAGGAGTAGAGCCTAGATATGCCTAGATGGGGCAGGGCAGGACGGGTTACTGGACAAAACGGGTTTGGGTTGAAATGGGTCACTTTGACAGGTGGCGTGTTACTGGACAAGATATGTTATGTTAAGATCTTGTTTTTAACATGATCATGTATGCATGTATTTTTTTTAAGAACACTTACAGGAAAGTAATTCTAATCATTGTACTTGACGTTGGGTCGCATTGATTTATCCGTAATCCTAATTTTGGAACACTTTAAAAAAAATTGTAGCAGTTCGCAAGTATAGTAGTTATTTTGTTTTGAAAATTTGTTGTCTGGAACATGAATATGGTGGTGATTGTATAAACAGGTGACAACTTGACAAGCAAGGAAAAAAGCATAGCAGATGACGCCTGGCGTTGCATGCCAAAATGAAACAACTAGCAAGTGCATCGTAAAGACATAAATGTATCTTGTAATGGTTTGTGGTTCCCTAACCGGTTTTCATGGGATTTTAGTGACTAGATGTAACTGGTGTATTACTCTTCATGAATGTACTTCATGGGTATGTTTTTGCTAAAATTTATTTTTCCTTTCTATGATTGCTGGATGTTGGTGTTTTGGTCCATTTTGATGATTGTCTAATTAACTCGGTTCATAATAGACATCATTGAATTTTATATCATTCGGAACACCCGCTGCAACGCGCGGGCATTCCCACTAGTGACTAAGAATATATATTATGAATACGTGTTTATATATATATATATATATATATATATATATATATATATATATATATATATATATATCATAGTGATTGTTTAAATACCAATTATAGAACTATAGGTTATAGATCTATATTTTTTATACTTTATAATTTGTGTTAGTATTAATTAATTTTGTTTCCGATGTGTTACAAATTAAATATTTTTTGTTTATTGTGTATTTATTAATTATAAAATTATTAATTTTAAAATCATCATAATCATAATGGAGAATGCAACTAAATATCTAATTTCGAATGTGAATAAAATAAAGTTTCAAAACATGATTAAATAATTAACCGAGACATAAATTTTTTTCATCGGTATCTAAATATCTAATTCCGAATGTAATAAAATAAACTGTCAAAATTATCTGAGATTTAATTAGTAGTGCTTTATAACATACCAGAAATAAAAAAATTTATTGTTGATAACAATGATAAATGAGGTGATTTTGAAATTGAATATTTTTTACACTAAAGGAAACTTTTTTCCCCTCTAATATAACTTATTTAAACCCTCTATATTTTCATACTCCATTTTATTGTTATATGTCAAAGAAACCCATCCTCTACAAGTTATCAAGAACGTGTATGCTGCTTACAATCGGCTCGATTTGATTGTGAGTCAATCATAGAAGCAGGTTAGTTACTTCCTATATTTTTATTATTTGTTTCCATTGTTATAAGTGTGTCTGTGTGTGTAGCTTTATCTTCGTATACTAATCAATTATTAAAGAATTGTACTTATTAGTTAACGATGTATCTATTTATACTTTGATTAAATAATGAATCTTCTTATTCTTTATTCAGTTACATTAATCACATTTTCAGTAATGTCTGGAGTTTGGAGTTAGATACTGTCAATGTATATTTTGATTTTTCTTCATAAAAAATATGTACTTTAATCTTCTTATTGACTTTGGTCAAACAAATAATTATATAGGTACAGTTTGACGATTAAAATCACTTCCATTACTATATTTCACATTTGATATAAGGATAACTTGACTTATGAGGTCAATTATAGTGCAGTGATGCTTTGGAAAGTCCGACACTTTATTAAAGATTCAATATGCCAACAGTTTGACTTGTTGGTCAAAACATAGCATTATGATGTCTTAAAAAGTCAAGGTGTCTATTATAAACTCAATATGGGTACAATTTGACTACTGAAATCAAACATAATGGTATTTAGATTATTTTGACATTTTCAGACTACTTGCTAAGAGAATGAAAAATGTACTTGAGCAAGCTTTTGAAGGTTGTTGCCCTTTAAGACATCATTCAAAGTTATAAAAATTGATCTAATATTGAAAATTGAGCAAGTAAATATGTTATATTCGGACTGGTCAACTCCTAGATTTGGAAGCACCGATCCCACATGACGATTATTTCGCGTTTTCTTTATCAGCAAACAGTATCCTTGGTGAACTTTCCTCAAGCTCATCACTCAAACATCATAATTATCAATAGATTTGTAAGAAATATTTTCTTTATACAACCCGTGTAACACACGAGAACTTAAACTAGTAACCAATTCAAACCAAACATTGCATAAGAATATACTATATAAATAATCATATCTATACTATATTATAATGCATGAGGGAGGACATTTTAAGATACCCAAAAAATAAGAACTTTTTCCCTCTTGATTTATAAACACATCCTTAAAATGAGGGTAAATTGGTCTTTTAAACAATAATTATATTTTAGCATTCCATTTTATTACACTTAAATCCCTGAGGTTTACCTATTAGTTATTAACTAAAATCGGTTATCGGTGAGCAATAACTAAATCGTTAACCTAAACCAAACCGAAAAAAGACGAAACCGAACTGAAATCAACCAAAAACTGAATTACCTGAAAACCGAATTAACCAAAAACCAGTTATCAATTTTTTTATACTCTCGTTTAACCAAAATTAACTGAAACGAACCGAATCATATATATATATATATATATATATATATATATATATATATATATATATATATATAGAGAGAGAGAGAGAGAGAGAAAGGTTAACATACAAAAAGGCTTATCGTACATTAACGTAGGCGACGCGCGTAACCGTTGGATCAATACCCTAATCATGCATAAGACACAAAAATAACGCATGGGATCATTTTTTGGTGATAATTACGCATGGGATGATAATCACGCATGGAAAAGTATAATAACGCACGTTATAAAGGTTAAAAAAAATCACGCACGTTATCATGTTTGTCGCGTACGTTAATGTAGGTTAAGCCTTTTTGTACATTATACTTTCTATATATATATATATATATATATATATATATATATATATATATATATATATATATATATATATATATATATATGGGACCGCTAAAATGAAAACCACCTTCAGTTGTAAAAACCACGAGAATCACTTTTGGGCCATTAGATCAAGAATATGGATGGATGAGATTAAAAGTAGTTAAAATTAATATTAAAATCTTTTTATCTTATTATGTTTTTAATATTTTATTGTTAAAGGGTATATAAGTAAATTTGTTTTTTTTTGTCTTTTTATGTATATTAATTTTTAATTACATTTTTTGTCTTATTCATTAATTAATTTTTGACTTAATTAATTTTTAATTAGAAACAGATTTTTTTTGTTAAACATTTTTTTGAAATCTAATTTTTATTATATTGTTTTTTAAGATTTGTTTTAAAAAAACGTTTTGAAGAGCCCTTTTTTTACGCCCGGTTTTTACGTTAAAGTTATTTACGTTTTATGCGCCGGGTTTTTTCAAGCGTCGTTATTTTTTACGCGCCAATTTTTTAACGACGTTGTTTTACGCGCCGTTTTTTAACGCCGTTTTTTCAACGCTCCGTTTTTACGCGCCAACTTTTTAACGCCGTTTTTGCGCGCCAATTTTTTAACGTCGTTTTTTACGCGCCAATTTTTAACACCGTTTTTTACGCCCGTTTTTTAACGCCGATTTTTACACGCCAATTTTTTAACGCCGTTTTTTACGCGCCGTTTATTAACGCCGTTTTTTCAACGCCGTTTTTTACGTAACAGTTTTTACGTTTTATGTAAACTTTTGCGTTTTTACGTTTTAGGTAAAACTTTTTACGTTTTACGTAAACTTTTTTACGTTTTACGTTTTACGACCGCCAAAAAACTTTTTACGTGTTGCGTAAATCTTTTAACGTTTTACATAAAACTTTTTACATTTTATGTTTAACGTTTTTACGTTTTACATTTTACGTACAACTTTTAATGTTTTACGCTTCACGTTTTAGGTTAAAAAAGTTTACGGTGTTAAAAAGTTTACGGTTTAATTTTTTTTTTTACAAAAAAATTTTTACGTAAAACTTTTTACATTTTTACGGGTTTTACGTAAAACTTTTTACGTTTTACGTTTCACGTAAAACTTTTTACGTTTCACTTTAAACTTTTTACGTTTCGCGTTAAACTTTTTACGTTTTTACGTTCTACGTAAAAACGAACGCACCCAGAAAATCGCTACTCGGTAGGTGTCTCAGATAGATTGCTATTATCATTGACGCCTCAAAAAAAATATAAAAACCCAACAAACATCAAAAACAAAGGGGGTATCTCGAAAAAAAACGGGGTTTGGCTCAGATTATCCGATAATCAAGAGGCTGCAAAAAGTGGGGTTGCAGGATCAAAAACCCTACCCTCCGCCGTCCTTGCCGCGCCATCGTCATCAAAATCTACGTTGTTTTTTTTTCTTTTTTTTTACATCATCGCCACCCCATCGATCGTATCAACACCCACAGATTTAAATATCACAAATCAAAACCCACAGATCAAAAACCCCAACATAGTAAACTCAGAATCAAAACAAATATCCAGATTAAGATAAAAAAGCACCAACAACCATATCACTGTTTAAAACCTATAAAAAAAACACCATATTCAAACAAACAACCGCAAAAATCAAAAATTCAGAAAAATCAACCAGTAACCTCAGTTCACTGGGGAATCATCGGTGATAAAAAAGTCACATCCGCCTCCGCCGGCACCACCGGAGATGAAACAAAGATCACCGGACACTGTCGACGCCCTCGGGACCACTTGCATCGGGACCACTGGCACAAAATGTTCAACATCTGTGTGCAGATAATTCGGATCTTAAACTCGGAATAGATTCGTAAATCTCAAAACAATGAACACCAAACAGAACAATGAACACCAAACAAAACAATGAACACCTTGAACCGATGACCACCAGCACCGTCTCCCCACCAACCACCTGCCCCACCACCGGCTTCCGAACACACCACCTGCCCCACCTCCTTCTCCCCACAAAACCACCGGTCACCCACCTCTGCCACACACCACCAAAAAACCCCCCACCGCCACCAACCCTAACGCCACTACCACCAACACCGTCGCCCACCTCTACCCCACACCACCACCATCACCGATCTCTGCCTACCACCACCACCAGATTTCCGGTGGTGAACAAGGAGAGAGAGATCTGAGAGAACATCTGAATTCCGGTAAGTGAGCAAGGAGAGAGAGGGATCTGATGGGGGTTGCCGCCGTCTGTGCGGCCACCGTCGCCTCTGAACCAGATCCGCCGGAGTTCTGTCTCTCTCTCATCTCGATCTCTCCCTCTCTCCCTCTCATGTCGTCGCCTCTGAACCTTCCGCCTCTGTTTTGGGCCACCGGTGTCACGAGCCGCCACCACAGTTGGGGTGGCCGGCGATTTCTTTGGAGACGAATGGGGGATGTTTTGCTTTGTGGTTACCATCGGAAACAAGAGAGAGAGAATGAGAGATGCTAATGGACTAATGAGAGATGAGAGATGAGAGGAAGAAAGTCTGCAACTTAAAAAGAGAAAGAGATGAGAGATGAGAGAAGAAAGCCTGCAACATTAATTAAGAGGAGAGAGGAGAGAGGGGAGAGATTAGACATTTAAAGGAAATGACCAATATACCCTTATTGTTGGCAAGATCTGATTGGTGGAGACTGGTTCTCGCGGTTCTTACAACTGGAGGTGGTTTTCATTTTAGCGGCTCCCTATATATATATATATATATATATATATATAGGGTAGGGTTCATGCGAGAACCACCTTTATTGCGAGAACCGCGAGAACCAATGTGAACATGGGGCAATTTTGTAAATAACAAAAAACTTTTAAAAAACTCGCTTACCTGATTCCATTTACAATTGGACTTCAGTCATAAATTAAACCACATTTAATAAAAACTTTCACGTCCACTCTCTCCAAAAACTCTGATTAGATCCAGATCTCTCAAGATTTCTAAACCTTCAAGCTGAATCTCTCAACAATACTCAACAGTTCGTCCCTAAATCTCTCAACAATACTCAACAGTTCGTCGATTACATCATCGTCTCGAATACATCATCGCTTCACCATCATCAGTTCACCATATAGAAGCAGTTCACCATATAGAAGCATCGAAGCATCTGGATCAAGATTTTATATCAGATTTGATATTTTACCTGCAGATAGTCATATAATCGAGGTTAGTTCCCAAAGTTCGTCCAAAGTAAGTCGTATAATATATATTAGGAACATAATCATCGATATCCATTCGTAATTAGGGCAAGGTGATTATAAGAATTGTGGATTTTTAATCTGTTCGTAATTAGGGCAAGGTGATTATAAATATAGATGATTTAATGAGTGTGTCATAGTGAATTTGAGCAAATAAAGTTAATAATATCATTCATGTGCATAGTGAATTTGAGCAAATTTGTTTAGGATACGTGTAGATGATATTGTGTAATTAGTATATGTTGTTGTTGTTGTTTTAGGTAAAGCACATGTGCATAGTGAACTTGAGCAGTTTTGTGTAAGATACGTGATTAGTTTAATATGATGGTGTTATTGTTTCATGCGATGCACATGTGCATAGCAAACATGAACCATTTTGTTTAATATACGTGTTTATGATTATTTAGTGTAATTAGATTATGTTAATGTTGTTGTTTAAAGTGATGCATGTGTGCATATTGAATTTGAGCCTATAACATTGAACTTTACATATGGATTGATTTTAAATATCATTATAAGAATATATGATGCACATGTGCATAGTGATTCAAAAGTGCATAATGACCATGACATGTGACGCACATGTGCATGTTGATGAACAAAGTGTATAGATGCACAAATGCATATCGTTTACGACGATGAAAAAAGGTGTTTAATGCACATACTAATAGAAATTGCATGTTTGGTTATATTATGTTTCAACTATTATTGTAGGTAAAAAGCTGGAAAAAAACGAAGAAAATAACATTTGTGTTGAGATATAATGACGAAGGGGCAACAAAACTGCCGGATGATAAGGAAGGTGAATACAAAAGTGTTAAACGAAAAGCCAAAAAAGGTTGGTTATTAGTCAATGATGCTGTTAGTAGTATATGCACACGTGCATCAAATTGTTACTTTCATTTTAAACGATGTTGTTTGATGTCATGTGCAGTTATTGCAGGAGAAATAAATACAAGGAATAGGAATAGGACAAGTAAAAAGCACGATGTTGTTTGATTTGTTGAGTGTTAGGGTCTTTTATTGAAGCAAACCTGTTATAAGGTCCATCATGCTAATGCACATGTGCATAGCTTTACACATATGCATATCTTGCCAGATTAGTTTAATAAGGTCAATCATATTGATGCATATGTGTATAATTATGCACATGTGAATAATTTGCTATAATAGGTTAATAATGTCATGTAGTTTGCCATAATATGTTAACAATGTCATTTATAATGATGGACATGTGCATAGTTTGACAGAATAGATTTGTTACTAATTAATGTTAAATATGATTGGTCGTAGTAATACGAAATTTGATTTGGTAAGGGTTAGTTTTTTACTGAAGCAAACCTACTGATTAGGTCAGTCATGTTACTGCACATGTGCATATTTATGCACGTATGCATATTTTGTCAGATTAAGTTAATATGAATGTATTACGGCATATGCACAAGTGCATTATTACTTTAAAACATATACATTGTACATATTGTATGTAAAATGTTTATTGCACATGTGCATACATGAAACAATTGATGTACTATATGTAATGTATGCAGGAAAAATATATTCAAAACTGCTCATGGATTGACAACAAGGACATATTTGATGAATAGGTTGACATCTCGGAAAATGATAGACTAGAGGCGTTGAAACAGGAGGAGTGTTAGAAGATGCTTAGTAAATGGAAAGACGAGCAGAAGGTGTGAGGTTGTGAACTAATGCAAATGTTATGTGTAGGTAGTTTGTGGACATGGAATACAAAAGATAATGTTTGTTAATATATGATGTATTATGTTGTTTGGTAGAGAAAATTTTGGTACTACACATGTGCAAAGATTGATATAGCATACATATTCGTATTGTAGTATTGTATAATGTATTACAATGGTTATATTTGTTTTTAGGATGTAATATGTTGTTTAGTATAGTATATGCCGGTGATGCATATGTGCAACAATGATTGTTGCTCGGATTATGTGATTCCTTATGATAAGGGTGTTATATATATTGGTTGTTACACAAAAGTTGTATGATAGTGTGTTAATGTTGGTAATGCACACGTGCATTAGTAAAAAACAATAAACATGTTAGTAATGAATATGTGTATATTTTGAAATATTGTATATTTGTTCATATCATATTACGTATGTGGTACCCTATACGTATGGGGTACCACATTACATATGTTGTGGTACCCTATTACGTATGGGGTATCACATTACATATGT
The DNA here is from genome assembly GCF_002127325.2 of Helianthus annuus. Classification (NCBI taxonomy): domain Eukaryota; kingdom Viridiplantae; phylum Streptophyta; class Magnoliopsida; order Asterales; family Asteraceae; genus Helianthus; species Helianthus annuus. The sequence goes on from NC_035439.2 coordinate 17,387,238, forward strand.
TGATGTATATGTAAAGGAAAACGGATTACATGTAGTTAAAATATCCAAGTATGCACATGTGCATTGGTCGAAACAATAATAATATGTAGTGAAACATTAAACATGTATGCACATGTGCATTGTTCGGAACAATAACCATGTGGAGTGTATGTGGTACCCTATTACATATGGGGTACCACATTACATATGTTGATGCATATGTAAAGGAAACAGATTATATGCAGTTAATATATTCCTGTATGCACATGTGCATTGGTCGAAACAATAACAATGTGTAATGAAACATTAAACATGTATACACATGTGCATTGTTCGACGGGAAAAAAATGAAAATGTATTCTAGGCGGGTAATTAAACGCCAAAAATGAATCATCCCACCTCCCAAAAACACCAAAGTAAACTCCATGTGAGCCACCTAATATGAACAAATAAACCGCGCATAATGAAAGTCCAAAACAAATAACATGACCCACCCACGCAAAGTGAATACCATATTCCTAATCCGCACAACATGCACAGATAAAATAAATAATTATTTTTATTAAAATGAAAAAAATTAACCAGCTACAATTTACGCCAAAACAAACAAACCAAATATGTACTTCTGTTTAATTAACATTCATAGTTTTTCATAACTTGTTCAAATACAATACCAAGCTAACTCAATTTCTTTCTTTTATCTTTAAACTAATGTTAAAATAATCTAGCGCTTTGCGGCGGGCAGCGATGAAGTGTATCATCATCATAGACATTGTTCGATTACTACTAAACACATACTGATGCAGATATGTTTCTCTTCGGATATACAATAATACTTGAGACATAAAACATTTAGAGAGAGCCCGCTTAATTGAAGCATCCTAAAGATATTGTGTTCCAATATCTGATGTCAAAAGTGTTCCTCTAAAACATCTCTGATTGATGCACCTCGAGTCTTGTCTCATAAAGCTCATCTAAAAAAACATAAAAAATAGAAAGCCAAAAGAGTAAAAAATTAGCATGAAAAAACATATACTCACACTAGTCGTATATTATTTAGTTCTTGCACTTTAGTACCTACAATGCTAAGGTTTTCATTAACTGTAAAAGGTTATTTCTTAAAAACAAAAAAAATAAACGAATTAATAGTTTTCCATATAACTGAAACTTCTAATTATGGTTCAGTAATAAAAGTGAACCATTCACACACTCGTATTCCCTCTTTTTTTTTTTTAAAAAAAAAAAGAAAAGCTCAAAAGATCATAGTGAACTAAAATCGACCTTACCTAATATGCAATGAACGAGGAAAGTGTAGAGAGCTCGGCTGTTGAAACCTCGGGACTTCTTACCAATCTCAAACATTAAGAGAGGAAATGCAAACACGGCCAAACATTATCTACTGTTTTATTATGTTATGTATCTGGCCTGTTTAATATGATATATATGTATACTTTTGTACTTAAAAGGATTAGAAAAAAGAAACAGAATGTTAACAATAGATCACCTCACAACAGACTCCCATGTCCCTTCAGCCATGTACATGAATGGTGATACTCTGAAATCTGGTTCATCTCTGAGTGTTGAACCCGATTTCATCCATCACATACCTACACAACCGCATACGTGTCAAAATAAAATCACACTTTCCTACTAGGCTACTACTAAGAGTAGTACAGGACATGCTTGATATTCTATTCAAATGGGCACAATGTCGAACACATCAGTGGCATCAGTTTTGTTTACTGGCCCAATTCAAAACACATCATGCCACCGTCACCACTATCTCACACCTATGGTCACCACTTTCAATAGCCTCCAACAGCCCTGGCATGATGTAAAATAATCATGTAAATAAAACTTAAAAACAAAGTAAACAGTAAAGATACATGTGATTAAAAACATAAACTAAATCAAGCAATAATATAATTAATGCAGATTCAATAATAAAACATACTCACATGAACTAGCCGTGAACGGTGGTTAGTCAACTGAAGTACGTCGATGATGGAGTTATAGTAAGAGTAGTTGTCGTTGTGGTGGTGGGTGTGATGTGTTAACATCGATTAGGTAGCCACGGATGCCGCCGTGAATTGGTAATGGTAACGTGCTGCACATGTGCAAGATGTAGATTATTGGTGATGGTTATAGGGTAATGGTAAAGTGTTGCACATGTGCAGGATGGTGTATTTATACAATAATCAAGTCCGACAATCGAATTGCATCAGCAGTTCTCAGTTCTCAAGCATCAACAATTCTCTGTAGTTCGTCTTCGTCTCGATTACATCAGTAGTTCGTCTTCGTCATAACGATAACAATACACCATAAATTGTTCGTCATATGGATTTTACCATCAAATATTTCAAAATTCGTCGTATAATTGAGGTTAGTGCTACAAAATTCGTATTATAATCGATATTGTTGCAGTAAGAACATAATCATAGATCATATATTCTTCATCGATTCGTAATCGAGTATTCCATTCGTAATTAGGGCATCACGATCAGAATAATCGAGGAGTGTGGCGCGATTAGGGTTACATGAGGAACAATGGTAGGATGAATGGCATGATTAGACTTACAGGAGGAACAATGTATGAGGAGGATCATCAGATGTATAAGGATCGACACATGATGAATCAGAAGATGCCATATACCACCGTAAACACCGTGCCGACTGCCACCGCCGTGAAATATGTGAACGGTGACTACCTCTCTGCCGTGAACGCCCCTTCGCCGCCGTGAAACCACCATGGACGCCTCTCTGCCACTTGTGAAAACTGAGAACTGATGAAGCTCTTGAAACCCTAAAACAGAGAACAGTAACAAAAAAAAGGAATGTGCGTGTTTTATCATAAACATATTATAATTACAAAAATGCCATGTGTTCACACTGGTTCTCGCGGTTCTCGCAATAAAGGGTGGTTCCTAACGGATCTTTATCCTATATATATGGGGTAAGGTTCATGCGAGAACCACCTTTATTGCGAGAACCGCGAGAACCAATGTGAACACAACCTAAAATAGCTAAAAAAAACTAAAAAACCTAACCCCCACCCCCCAAAAACCTAACACCCCCCCCCCCCCCCCCCCGCAAAACTAAAATGCTAAAAACTAAATCCCCAAAAAACCTAAAAAAATCTAAAAAAAATTTAAAATTTTTTTTTTAGATTTTTATATAAAAAATATTAAAAGTAGCGATTTTTATATAAAAAAAATTAAAAAAAAAATTTGTGTGTTTTTTTAGGCATTTTTTGTTGTGTTCACATTGGTTCTCGCGGTTCTCGCAATAAAGGGTGGTTCCTAACGGATCTTTGTCCTATATATTTTTATACCTCTAGTTCATATATTTCATTTTTTATATCTCCATTTCATATATTTACACTTTCATTTCATGTATTTATACCTTAATTTTATATATTTCTAAGCAAAAGTTTCAGCTCAAATTTGGTTTTTGCTATTAACTGAAATTAAATGAACCAAACAAAAAACCATCAATCTAACCGAATACCGAAGTGATTAACCGAAAATCGATTGGTTAATAAAATAGACTAACCGATGACTTTGGTTTCGGCTTCGGTTGAGGATAATAACCGAACCGACCAAACCATGCACAACACAATGAAATGGATTACTCGATTACTTAGCTTTTGATATAAATCTATCAAATAATGCTACAATAAATAGTATATGAATAAAAAAACTACAAAAAACGAGTATCACAATATGCGATGTGTCGCTCCCGCCTCATCGCGCAAGCATTTTGCTAGTGTAACTATGTATAAAACCAACAATAATATCAAACGAGAAAGAATGAATGATACTAACGAGCCAATGTAACATTGTTGTAATTAAACCTTCTCCAACGGAAGGACATGGCACCACTCCATGAGAGCGATAAAGGATGAGATATGGGAGAAGCCAACGTGGAGAGAGAGCATAAAGAACCAGACCGTAAAGAGGGAAATGAGAGAAGTCGAGCCGGCTAAGGCGAAGCATAGTCAATAAACGCTAGTGCCATTGGAGATGTTCTTAACTATGTATTACCGTTTTGTTAATGGAAAAGAAAATTCATTCTCACACATTTTTTTCCGAAAAAAAAAATCATCCACACACATGAAATGAAGAAGGGGGTATTTATGTAAATTCACAATTTCACAAACAACACCGTCTTCCCACTCGAAGCAAACACAAGTCACAACCCTTTTAAGATCTCACACACACAAATCATCTTCTACATATACGTGTGTAAAAGTTTCGTACTTCAATTTGCCCTCTTTTCTTTCAACCAATTTTGTCTCGATTCCACAAATAGGGTTTTAACCCAAAACCCCAATTCGATTTTAGGGTTTCTTGAATCGCATTTAGGCGGGTTTACAACATTCTTTCAAATTTCAAAAATTAGTTAATATGCCAAGAAGTAAATCACACAATCAAAGCAAGCACAGTTCGACGGAGTACTCCGATATAGACGATGATGTGAAGATTAAAGAGACGAATGATTGTAAGCAAAATGTGGTTTCTGGACAAAAAAGAAAGAGTTATTCGAATGCGAATGTGTCCGACGAGTTTGCGGCTACAACGAAGAAGCGGCGGAGAGACCGGTGGAATGGTGATGAAGGTGAGGTTGTAAATGTAGATGATGATAAAGAGATTAATTCTGAAAGAGAAAACAAAGTTCATAATGGTAAGTTAATATTTTTTTTTTTTTTTTATTTATTTATTTATTTATTTTTTTTTGAGATGGAAGTATTTGTTAGAATGATTTGAATGTATGATCAGTATGTGCATCTGATGGTTTAGTTTATATGATTTGTAACTAGTTGTGGTATTTTATATCAAATGTATGATTAGCGTGTGAATCTTTAGAGTTGATTTCCACTTTTGTATGTTAGGCATATGAGAATTACCGAAGGGCTTGTAGCGTAGAGGTATCAAGGTGGTGGACATTGGTGTAGACCATAGTTGTCTATAGCGAATAGCGACAAGGCACCTATAGGCTACGTAGCGAATAGCGACAAATAGCGACGGCTATTTTATAAATAGCGATTACACTAGAAAAAGAATTTTGAAAATTTTTATATGTATATTACATCAAAATACCCTTGTATATATGCTGTTTTACATGTATATCTAACAAAAACTAGTTAGTAGCAAAAGTTTAGGACTTATATGTCGGAAGTTTTGGGTGTGTGAATGAAAGTCTCATAGGACTGCATAGGAGATATCGGTAAAAACCAGTAAACTTCCTATGAGACTTTCATTCACCGATATCTCACAGAAACTTCCTATGAGACTTTCATTCACACACCCAAAATTCAAAACAGTAAAAACCAGCAAACTTCCAGTTACTTGATATTAAAACCGATATTTTACCACATGCATAGGACTGTAGAACTAGGAGTAGGTTTAGAGGGTGTGTGAGTTAGCGGTTTTGGAAAAAAAGGCATATGAAAATTGGTAAGTTTCTTGGCGCATAATGAAGAAAGATGCTAATGCATAGTGAACACTGATCGGACACGGTTACATTAAGGAGAAATCTGTTAATGCATTGGAAGTTCTAATAGACAACGGGTTAATTGACTGGTATAGTCCTCTCTCTAGGCTCACTTATTTTTCAGCTTGGGTGGTCTCCTGGCATACAATCAGAGTCATTAAACTTAAGGTGATCGGTAAATAGGTTAATTGGTACATACTTAGTGATGCCGTTGCTAATGGTCACCAAAAGAATGGTAAGCATTAACAGAAAAGTTCTGTTTATGATTTTGGCGACGGTTAATGTTTACTGGTGTAGTTTTCTGGTTTTTACTGTTTTGAACTTTGGGTACCGCTAGAAACCGAAATTTTCAAAATGCCATTTATATTCTTTAGGCCCATTAATAAATACTTAGCCTAGATACCCCAACATCATTTTATTAGCCCAAACACAAATACTGAAATACGCCTATGCCAGTTTATTATTAGCTCACATAAATGCACTTCCACTTTATTACTTAATACTCTATACAAGTTAGGAATCCGTTAGGGTTATTAAAGTTAAACGCGTCTCCAACGTCGCCGCCGAATACTCGGTTCTAGATCTAGCTTTATCATGAACTTGATGTTGTTCAATGAATTAATATAGAATTTGGTAAGTTTTTGTTTATGTTAATCAAATAAATTTTGGATTTTGATTGCCTGATTGGTTTTAGGAATTAGTTAGAATCCATAAATGTATATCGAGTTCTTAGCAGACTTTGAACGAGTTTGTGTTTGTGTTTTTTTTTTTTTTTTTATCACTTTGATTGATGCTTGATGCTCGGTAACATTATTGAGTTTGAAGTTTGAGTGATTATATATTTAAGATTCTATCTACTGTTGATCGAGTCATTGTTTTTAGGTAGTTTTTGATTGTTTGATTTAACTGCTTGTATATGTCTGATTGAATATAGTATAAAGATCTAGGTTATGGTATCTTTAAAAATGCGGTTTATTAGATATCCCATATTTCAAGCGCTTTAAATATATTTTAGGGACTATTAAGTTTTAATAATTCCACCTTTCCACTCATAGTTGTCAATAGCGAATAGCGAGCGTAGCGATCGCTATAGCGCGCTACGTAGCGTATAGGTCTAGGCTCGCTATTAGGGTTGTAGCGATAGATACCGATGATAGAGATATTTTAATTTATTTTTTTTGTTTTTTTAATATAAATAGCAATTAAATATAGCTATAAAATAGGTGGAATTTAGGTTTTTGTTAGATATACATGTAAAATAGCATGTATATACCAGGGTATTTTGATATAATATACATATACAATTTTTTTACATTTTTTCTTTCTAATGTATCGCTATTTATAAAATAGCCGCTCGCTATTTATCGCTATTCGCTATGTAGCATATAGGTACCTTATCGCTATTTGTCGCTATTCGCCATTCACAACTGACAGGCTACCTACATGCTACGTAACGATAGCGACGAAATAGCGCCCGCTATTTCATGTTCAGCGATAAAGGTGTAGCAAAAAACTATATATAACACACCAATTAGGTGTAAAAGTGCTAAAAGTACGCTAAAATATGCTATCACTAATCATCTAAAAGAATTTTAAAAAAGTCCGTTATGTATCGCTACATGGTCTGTAGCGGCACTTCACCTATACGCTATTTGCACAACTATGATTACACTGTTTGTAACTTGTTTTAAAATTTTGATTATGATTGATTGGTTTGTCATAATTAAACAAAAACCAATCACCCGCGTATTTAATCCATCTTTTTAATCTCCTTCCAGAGTGTCCTATAAAAGAAGAAATGAGAAACATCGAGTTAGAGAAGGAGCTTGAGAAAAGGATGAGGAGACGAGAAGGCTACAGCGACAGAGATATTAAGCACAAGGAAGAGAGATATCGGGATGATGTTGAGCGGGACCGTAGGCACAAAACGGGCCGGGCCAGAGATGATACTGATAGAAAGAAGAGATCAAGAGACCACACTAGTCATAGTCGTGGTGGAAGCCCGATTTATGATGATCGGGTTGCCAGGCGTAAAGATAATAAGGATGTGAGAAGAGATGATTATAAAAGTAAAGATGAAAGTAGTGATTATAGATCTCGTACCATTCATGACCAACAGTTAGAATCAAAGAGATATAGGAACGATCACCCTTCAAGAGATCATCATAGGTACATTGTTTTCTTGAATTTTTAGCTGTCATTTTTGTAAAAAAAAACATTTAGAGTTAACTCCCATTTTCGTCTCTGTGGTTTGTCCAATTATGCTAGTCTAGGCCAAATTTCAAATTTGTACCATTTATGTCCCTGGCATTCTTGAAACATGCCAGTTCCGTCCGAATAAAAAACTAACGTCTGATAAAACCTGCTGTTTAATGAAGGGTAAAAATGTCATTTTCCTTATATATTTTTCTTTTTTATTAAAAAGGGGCGGGATTTTAATACGGTTTTAAAAAAGGGGAAATAATAGAAAAATGGAAAATGACGTTTTTACCCTTCATTAAACAGCGGGTTTTAACAAACGTTAGTTTTTTGGACGGCACTGGCATGTTTTTACTTCCGCTTTTTAAACCATATTAAAATCCCACCCCTTTTAAGAAAAAAAAGGAAAATGGCGTTTTTACCCTTCATTAAATAGCGGGTTTTAACAAACGTTAGTTTTTGGATGGAATTGGCATGTTTCAAGAATGTCAGGGATGGAAATGGTACAAATGTGAAACTTGGCCTGGACTAGCACAATTGGACAAACCACACAAACGAAAATGACAGTTAACTCAAACATTTATATGTACATTTTGCTGTGTTCAGGGTTTCAAAACACGAAGAAACTAAATATAGGGACACCGTTCATGAAGCGAGAGCTCGCCGTATTGACAACTCTAACACAGATTTATCTGATAAAGTTTGTATCGATGATTTATCATCCGAAAAGCGTTTGAAATCTGATTCCCAGTTGTCCCCGTCATCAACAAATAAATTTTTTTCTCATCTGCCACCTCCCGTTGACCCTAATTTGGGAAGAAGTCAAACCAATTGGAACAGTTTCCCGAACTGGCCTTACATCCCGTTCCACCATGCCCCTCCTCCGATGTTCAATCCTTTTATGTATCAATCTCTGCCTCCAATGCTTGGCGGACCACCGATGAACACGAATCATGTCACCATGCCTTACCATGGATTTGGGAACTGGGACCATGGTAGAACCGAAGTGAACGATCAGTCGTTGGAACCAAATGTGGTTAGTGTTGACTTACAATCTGCCGTCCAAAAACATGAGGATTCGGTTGATGAACATATGGATGAAATTTGGTTGGGCCCACACAATGAGAATGAAGAAAATGATGTGGATTTCGACGCCCCCGAAGTTATGAAGGTTGCAGAGAGCTTCCATGTTTCCATGGTTGGAAAAGACGATGATACCCTTATTTCTCGGGTCTATCTTTCCAAGATTGATGTCTCTGAAGAGCTTACGAGGCCTGAACTCTATGAGCAGTGCAAAAGCATGTTGTTGGATTTGGATCAAGCATCATCGGTGTCTGATGATAGTCATTGCAAGATATTGTTTTTAGAGGTACAGATGATGATTTGGGTTTTGTTTTATCACAAACGGCCCAAATAAATAATTAGCAACATGGGAACAGGTTAAACGTGTTAAAAGTCGCCTAAACGGTTTTCGGAAATGCGTACAACCTTCTAAATTGTTTTATCCAAAGATTTTGACGGTTATTGTAATAATATTGCTTTTATAATCATCACTAACATGATAATATGATACTTATATATATATATATATAGGGAGAAGATCATGCGAGAACCACCTCTTATTGTGAGAACCGCGAGAACCAATGTGAACACACCAAAAATGCCTAAAAATAGCTAAAAATCACACAAATTTTTTTTTTGAATTTTTTAATATTTTTAATAAAAAAACGCTACTTTTCGAAGCCCAAAAAAAAAAAAATTTTTTTTTTTAACTTGGTGGGGGGGGGGGGGGGTGGGGGTTAGGTTTTTTTAGCTATTTTAGGTTGTGTTCACATTGGTTCTCAAGGTTCTCACAATAAGGGTGGTTCTCGCATGAGCCCCTCCCTATATATATATATATATATATATATATATATATATATATATATAGGGGAATGCTAGACAGAAAACCCTTAAATTCTTAGGAAACTCTGGAAACTCAAATCTCCCCCCATTTTTACCCAACCTCCCGACATTTTTTTTTGAAAAAAATAACACATGTAATATACATGTTTTAAAGTGTTTTGGGCCAAAAAAAACAAAAAAGCGCCGAAGGGAGTTTTTTTAAAAAAATAAACAAATTTCAGCAATGTCCGGTTGCCTAACATGTGTTAGACAAAAATGCTGAAAGTTGCTGAAATTTGTTTTTTTTTTTAAAAAAACCCTTCGGCATTTTTTTGATTTTTTTGGCCCAAAACTATTAAAAACATGTATATTACATGTGTTATTTTTTTCAAAAAAAAAAAAAAAAGTCGGGAGCTTTGAGTTTTCCGGGTTTCTTAAATATTCTGGGTTTTCTATATAGCCCAACCCTATATATATATATATAGTTGGATAAAAAGTGGTCGTGGGTGGGTCAATGCAACCGGACCATTTTTAAACCATCTGAAAGACAACCCGTTATCCAACTAGCGTATATTGGCTCCTTTTTGCTTAATTTATATGGAGTTAATTACATAGTTAGTCCTTGTGGTTTGCACAAAGTAACATACTTAGGTACTAATAGTTTAAAATCACATTCTAGGGTATTAACTTGTCATTTTGTAACATTTGGAGGTGTTAACGTTGTTTGTAGGTTTAAAATCACATTCTATTAGTACCTAAGTATGTTATTTTGTGCAAACCACAGGGACTAACTATGTTAATACCCTAGAAGTTAATACCTCCAAACGTTACAAAATGAAAAGTTAATACCCTAGAAGGTGATTTTAAACTATTAGTACCTAAGTATGTTATTTTGTGCAAACCACAGGGACTAACTATGTAATTAACTCATTTATATGATTATTTTTTCACTGTTTGTAGTTAATCTTCTTCTTTGTAACAGGAGGGTGTCGAAGATGATATCAGGAACGGCCCTTCATTATTTGCTGCTGTAGACGATTCCGTTTTCAAGGTTCATTTTCTTTCAAAATCTTGTTTGTTTTTGTATGAACAGGTTCACTTGATAATTTATCATTATAACTGAAATTATCCATCAACCTAACCCAAGTTATTTTTAGTTAAAAAATTTAAGATCTTTTTCATTGACAAACAGGAAACCAAGTTTTTTTAAACATATATTTGTGTTATTTTTCATCCAGAAAGCCATGTCCCTTTACACAAAGCAAAAGGTACACTTTACTGCAACGAACACGCGGTTTCTTGAAGATCAAGAAAAAGAAAATATAGATGTGGATCATCCAGTTAAAAGTCCAGAAACAGAAAATATAGAGGTGGGTCATCCAGTTAAACATCAAGAAACAGAGAGTTGTGCCCTATCTATTGGTGATTCTGAAGTCAAAGTCAAAGTCAACTATGATGGTAGCAAGGAGGTGGACAACCAGAGTGACTCTGGTTCTTTGTTGGTAATGACCAATCTGTCGACTAGTGACTTAATTGAGTTTGGGTCTGGAAATTTAAGTCGGATACATTCTCTTGAATGAGACTATCCTCTATTTGTGCCTTTTAATTGACATGTTGGTTTTGCTCTTATCAATCTGCTTATACAACTGGCATGTTGGTTTTGCTGTTATCAATCTGCTTATACAACTTTAAAGGGATAAAAAAAGTTTTGTAGTTCTAGTTCTATTTTTATGTAGTTTTGTCGAGTAACTTCTATATTTAGATGACCAACAGACCAAGTGACCCATTCCGAGGTTAAAATATTGGCTCGTGTATTGTAACTTTAAATGGGTCGACCTTTAAACCTAAAGCATCCTGTTTAATTAAATGACCAGTCAACCTGAACACGACATGTTTATTAAATGGGCTAGTCGCGACAACCGAGACCTCATTGTTTTATGCCGGGTTTGTGTTGCTTTAGGAGTTGCCACCCTTCCCCTACAATGCTTCATATGCATTAATTGCATTTCTATTTCGAATATTAGGGTTTGGAGTTGCCAAAGGTTTTTTTTTTTTTTTTTTTTTTTTTTTTTTTTTTTTTTTTTTTAAAATAAAAACTATACATTAAACGAGGCCCACACATGTGAACTCGTTTGTCAGCTCATATTTTCACTTGTCCTTTTGCCATGGACAAACACACAATGTGGCAATCGTGACTTCCCCATCCATCCCCACCCCCGGTGATGTACGTGCCTATTCAAAAGCCCCACATTTTCCTAGGTTGTTAACCCTACGTATAGCGATTTTGTACTCATCAAAGAAGTATAAACTCTTACACAAACAAATATCATATATAAATAGTGTTGCACCGAAATCCAGGCCGAGCTTTTGTTATCGTGTTGAGTGGCGCATAGCATTTCTGAACTTAGGTTTGAGTTGCAATGCATACTTGGTTTTAAAAAGCGTGAAGCGCACACAAGCGACGAGGTCTAAAACCGAGGCGTAAAGCGTAAAAGCGGTGGGATTTTCGTACGCAAGGCACAAAGTATTAATATAATATTTTAAAATTAGTTTCATACAATATTTACTATAATATTAATCTTTTTACAATAAAACTTTAGATAATTAAAAATGTGTATTCTTTAATCTATAAATAGCATATATTTATACACAAAAAGCTATATGTACAAATTAAAGAAACACAACTCTTAATGAAATAAGAAAAAAGAAACAAATAAAAAAAGTTATAGGTTAAAATTGAACAAAACAAAAGCATTGAGGATGGAACGTGTAAGTTAATAAAAAAGTTTTAGGTTACAATTGCAAAAAACAAAAACATTAGGGATGACTTGTGTAACTTAATTAAAAGGGTTCTAGGTTAAAATAGTTAGAAAGGAACACAGTCGTCATCTTCATAGGGCTTCTCTCCACTCCAACCTCCATTGTTCTTCTTGTTCTGCTCCATTATCATCGTCCTTCTGCATTATTGTAATAGGTAAGCTTTACTTCTTCATTTTCATCTCCATTCTTAGCGCATAGAACTGGATTTTGTGTCTTGTACATGAATCACGCGCTTTGCGTCTTTGGTTTCATCAGAAAAAGCGACATGGGCGCTCACTTTTCGAAAATACCACGCCTTGTGTGACACAAGGCGATCCCCTCTGCGCCTGAGGTTGCTTTGCGCCTAGGCGCGCTTTTTTAAACCAAGAATGCATAAAGAACTTGCTAAAAGATGTCTTACTACCAAAGTCACGAAAACACTCTCTAACACTCAACTCAGTGATTTACATCTAAATAAGCATATATAATATGTCTAAAATATAGTCATGTACTCATTGTCATATTGTAACACATGAACTATAAATACCTATCTTTAATAAAACACTCTCTACCTTCTTCCTAGCCAAAACAAGAAAGTAATATTTTTAAAATATTTACTTAAAAAAACTTTGAAAAATACAAAACAAACTTTTTACTATTAAAAACACTTTAACTTTCCTCTTAGAGAAAGAAAGTATCAAGATCTTGGTTGAAAAAAAAAACCTAAAAAGCAAAACATTTATAACATAATTATAATAAATCGTAAAAAAAACATTAAATAATGGGCTCCTCAGAAATAACCATCTTCAAAATAATGTTTGATCTATTACCCTGTCAAATCTATGCAAATAATTACACATTTGAACTAAAATCTGGAGTTTACAATGCATCTAATATTGTAATAATAAAACAAAGGTGTCTTGTTCAACATAGCCCATTTACCATATCCTGCCCGGCTGCCCGTAACTAACCCGCGTAATCCGCGGGCAAAGGTTTGTTGTATACGGTCTCGATAGGGGCTTGTAAGAAAATGACCAACGCGGTTTCCTTGAAGTCTTCAACATCTTTGGCTAACTTAGCAAGCTCAGGAGGCTCGGGAACATCAACCTCCGTGATGCTATCGACACAATCTCTTAATGTTATATCACCCGTACGCAAATAATATTCAATCATATCTTTGTTATCTTCATCAACGGCCGCGATTAAATCATTCATATAACCTTTAATATCATTGAGCTTTTCATCACATGTTTTTACGATATTTTCCGAAGATTTAGGTTCGGTCTTTTTGGCCACGGATTTGAGTACAGGTGGGAGCAGTTGCGAGTTCCTTCGATTAAGTGCAAGAGTTGAGCGTAACGCATTTTTCAATGCGTCGTTAGGATCTTTTGCGTCGCGTACCATTTTGTCGCATAACGACTTCATTCTTGCAAATTGGCAAAAGGGGCTATCTTGAGGGTTGGCATTGGTGGTGGTGGTGATCATCATGACCATCAATATCACCACGCAACTGCCGTATATACCCATTAGGTTCAATGTTAAGTAATTTAATGAATTAAAAGGAAGAAATTAAAGAAAAAATAGTTTTCATTTCTTCCTTATTCAATAAATTCCGAGATAATCTCGCTTGTGATCCAAGTAAATATATTGGATAATGAAGTATTGTCCACTAATCTCATAACCTCCTCTATTTTCTCTCATTGTCGCTGGTTCAATTGATTAATTGATGGTTTGTGAAATCAACTAAAAGAATATAGACTTAAATAAAAAAATTGTTCTAATAAAACTGTCTTTTTAATAAAAATAAAAAATTGTTCTAATAAAACTGTCTTTTTAATGAATAATATTAAATATGATAGTCTATTGTCCATTTCAAAATATTATTATTTTTAACTAATAAATAAGTAACTAGTTTGCTAAATGTCATAATTTTGTAAGTCTTTTTTTCCTATTTTGTGTTTATTTCACCTATTAGAGCACCGCAGTGTACAAAGCGCCACCACAGCACCAACGTCACATCAGATTTACAAACCTCTCTAAAAAACATTCATTAATGTACAGAGATCCACAAACCTTCAAACCTTCGACGTTCATCCCATCGACGGTCAAACCCTCAACGATCATTTCGTCGAACTTCAAACCCTACACCTTCAAACCCACCACCATTTTACCGTCCCCCACCTTCAAACCCACAACCAGTTTACCGTCCTCCACCTTCAAACCCTTATGTTGATGCTTAACCAAATTGACAGATGAGGAGTTGAATTGAGTGTATGATTATACCTTTAGTCAACTACGATTTGACATCGTACAACTTGGTGATGCTCAAAGCAGTTTCACTCTAAACCTTCCTCCCGTGCCAAACCGTCCTCAAGTATCAAACCTTACTCTTGTGGCAAACCTTCGTCCAACCCAAGAAGTCCCAAGTTGGGCTATACGGTATGAAACAACCGCTGGGGCATAATAGGTGGAATGGTTTGATGAGGAAATGCTTTATCCGTCTGAGAACTCAGGTTGTGGCTATCGATACGAGAGGTTGAACGGGCGTAAGAGTGATTGTAATAGGGTTTATTAATGTGTATTTTACATAATACAGTTTAATTTATGTAATATGGTTTTGATTTGTATAATATTTATTAAGGCTTAATTTAAATTAGGTATTTAGTATTTAAAAGTAAAATGTATTGTTACAGGTACCCAAGAAGTCCGAATGAGGTCCAGACTGTGGGACTTGGCAAGGAACAGACGAGTGTTACAATGTTACCAGACGAGGGATGTGGTCCGCGGACAAGGACATGTAGGAATCAGACGAGTAAAATGCCCACATTGTGGGAGCTCTCAGTATTCTATTTCTTAATTAAAAGAAGTCGATAATATCTTATCTCATATATCATTTTATAATTCTTAACTCTTTATTGCTAACTATATATTTCATTTATTCAACCCGTGTGCTACACGAGGTTCTAACCTAGTTATGCAATATATATATATATATATATATATATATATATATATATATATATATATATATATATATATATATATATATATATATATATAAACAGGATCAGGAGAAAATGCTTGGAAGTGTGAAAACGGTGAGAACGGATCCTGGCCGAACACGTGGCGCGAGATATAATCAAGGCAGATGGGTTTTTTTGTCCTTTTATCTTCTTTTCCAATGCATTTCTCACAACACCGTTCTCATTTTTGGTGTGTAGTTAGAAATAATAACTACCTGGCGTTTTATTGTTTTTTTAGATCTGCCTCGATGAATTAATCGTTTTTGTGTTACAAAGTAATATTTTGGCTTTTATGGCGTTCCTAAATTCATCAAAATGAATTAATAATTCAAACATCTTGGCGTCCATGGCGTTCCCAAATTCATTATATACCTTTAATAATTCAAACATTACAATTTTTTGGCGTTTTTGTAGATCTGACCACTTGAATTAATCCCTTATATCTTATAAAGGTAAATACATTGCCGTTCATGGCGTTCTTAAATGTATTAAGAATTCAAAACATTACAACTAAAACGAAATCAAACTAAACTAATAGTCTTCTGTTGATGGTATTACATCAGAGATGTACCCATCGCTTTGGTCATCACTTTCTTCAGACTCATCATCATCTTGTTCATTGGCATATAATGCCATAACCTCATTTAGTCTTTGTTGCATCCTATATTTAAATATCATCACAACCCTGATTGTAAGTGGGCTTTTCGCTAGGTTGATCTTTGGCCGTCATCTTTATATTCATCCCACTCTTCATCATTTAATAATAGAGTCCAAAATAGAATTTCACTGGCATCAGTCTCTTCTTCTCATCCAAACCTTCTTCAAGAACAAAGCACACAAAATGACATATCACTGTCATCAGTCTCTTTTTCTTGAAGATTTTTCCATCTCATTCAGCAAAATCTTATTAAGTTACCCCTCTCACCTAAGAATCCATTCAGTGAAACTTCATGCAGAACAATACTGATTATCCAAAAAACGAGTTTTGCCATCTGTGTTTTTTTTTTTTTTTTTAACTTTTTTGGCGTTTTAAAGTGAATGGTATTTAGGAAACATGGCGTTTGTTTTTGGGTGTGATCAATGGAAGGTTCTGAGACGTTTGTTTATATAAGGTGTTTTTGGCGCGTAGTTTAGGCGAGATTTTATTATGATAACTATTAGTAATAGAGTATCCGTCATTTCAGTTACTGTTTGTTCAGCTTTATCTGTTAAGGCTGTAACACGTCCCATCTTTCAAGTTTGGCGTTTTGTAGATAAAGATGATAAAATACACGAATTAACTTTTGGTGTCTGGCATTTGTGGCATTTTGGCGTTTTATAACTAATGAGAGAAATATTGTATTTTATTATTTGAAAAGTACATAATAAACATAGAAAAAATTACACAAAAGAAAAAAAAAAGAAAAAAAAGAAAAAAAAAATAAATAAAACTCCTCGTCAGAAGGGACTTTGTCTGAGAAGTATCCATCACTCCCCTCGTCTTCTTCTTCAGATTCTTCTTCCAGTTTTGCATCCAAGTCATCACTTTCACTTTCACTTTCATTGTCCTCTTATTCTTGAAGATTTTGAAGCCTCCATTTGAACATGTCCTGCAACAATGCCAATATTATGTTCATGTCTGTATTCAAACATGTTGCGTTGTGTAACTCCTCTAGGAACCCAAGACCCTGCTTGGTCATGATGTTTTCAAGCATGTAGTCTTCCTTCTCTCTGTTGTCACATATAACGGTGACCATTCTGTGTTTTCTTCAAAACGCCATATTCTGATGATTGGGTCCATTTTTGCATTTGCCTTGTTTGGTCCAAATTTTCTATTTAATCTTCTTATAACCGTATGTGTTTCATCACAGTGGTTATCAAGAGGGACACCAAGTGCTAGGATCCCCTCTTACATCTTCTTCCATGTTCAATATGGCTTTGATTGCTTTAACAAACACTCTTCTTTTGTTGTCAAAACGGATCACGAATCTTGTCACAACCCCCAAAATACCACATGCGGTGACCCTGCTAGGCGTGTGACGTACCAGGATCTAGCCACCAATCACATTGAACTAATATCAAGTTATTAAACAAGTTTCCATTTGTCATGATAAAACATTCATAACATAATTCCAAGTTTAGCATATTCAGCGGAAGCAAATAGTAAAACATTGTTTAAACGTTTCAAAACCAAATGTATGTGAAATCAGTAAACAAGTCATGCGTATCTAAGCAGTACGACCCATGACCACTCCAGCCATCCAGATAGCAAGTTCCTTGTCCATAGTACCTAACGACCTGCGAGCATGCAACAAGTGTATCAGACAAGACAATACTGGTGAGTTCATAGTTTTACGAAAACATTGGTTACCAAGTGTTTAGTTCAGTTCATTGATAATAATGTTGATAATAACTCGAGTACCGTACAAGATGGCTCCAGATTATTTTTGCCCTCCCCCAATGCCCCTATCTAAGCATTGGTTATGACTGGGTCATTAGTTCACACCCGTCCTCTCAGGTACGGGGTGAGGGTGCCAAACCTAAATAGCGCTATCAACTAATACCCCGTTACCTCTCAGGTAACAAACAAGATAGGACTTAATGGTGATATGAATTGAGTGTATTATCTAACATTCCAGTTTTTACCCAAATGACTTATTCCTCTCGGAATACCCAATGATTGTCCCACCCACCAGGACACATGTTCAAGAGGAATGAACTCACCTTAGATTTGCTCGGTATGTTTAGTTACCCATCCAAGTTGGTCAACCCAAACCCTACCGTGGTTACCAATCAAAATCAGTTTCTAAATCATTCAAGTCACGTATTTTACACAGTTTGCATCAAATACAAAGATCACTGTTCAACATGTAGCACATATCCAATTCTCACGCTAGTCCACATCCCATGTGCATGTCACTTAACAATATATAACAGATGAATATTCTAACCACCTAAGACAAGTCAGATTTCTTATTCTTAATCAGTATTGTTATCATGCAACAACTAACATTTGTAAACATAAGTATTCATCAACACAAGCATCACAACTGTCTACTGTTCCACCCAATGTCTTCTCGGTGAAGTATCCCTATGGCGAAGAACTATCCTTCGCCAAGTTCAAGCTTGACGAAGAACCTTAGTGGTTCGTCAGAAAGTGTTTAACGAAGAATCATCCTTCGTCGGGATCGGGTGCGACGAAGTATCTAATCGTCATCGTTGGTGAGGTGTGACGAAGTATCTATCCTTCGTCATGGTGAGGTGTGGCAAAGTATCACCAACGTTCGTCAAAGACCAAACAGTTACAACTCCTCAATTCCCATAACAGCAGTTAACACATTTTCAGAATGATTAGTGGATTCAAACAACAGTTCATACAACCCAATCGCTGCTTCAATAACTAAACTAATATACCACAATATTAACATTGAAATACTAGATCGTAGATTCACATAATTTTAATCATATATAATTAGGATTCCAACCCAACCATCAACATCCTCATTCTTGTGCAAGTCAGGTTAACACTACTATTATAAATCAACAATTACATCATGAATATGAACGTATTCAGATCATCAACCTTTATCATGCAAATTCTAGATTTAGAATGTTATTAATGAACCCTAGTCTCACACAAAATCACAACAACAGAATTACAACATCAGCATCTCATCGAATGACAACATTTAGACACTAACCGTGCTACCGAAGTGTTTAGATAGATCAAGATGAAAGGCTTCGAGATCTCCTATTGCCATCGCACAGAGGATGGGAAGAGAGGACTTTAGGGTTTTTGTTTTACGTCTACTGATTACGAGAGGTTATACAAACAACATATAAGGTTGGGCCGCGAACCACCCTGGGCCGAGGCCCCTTATTCGGCGAAGACCCATTCTTCGTCGAGGCTAAGGATGGCGAAGAACTCATTCTTCATCGGGACTAGGGTTGGTGAAGAACTCATTCTTCGTCGAGTAAGACTTGTGGCGAAGAAACTTCTTATTAAATATTAAATAAAACAACTACATTTAACATAACACATTTGACAACCAAGCTTTACACATTAAATGCTAATCATTTAAATAAACTACACACGACACCACGTAAAACAAATTGTAAAACAGGATTGTGAAACAAGTGATGTGTCTAGGAAAGACCTTGAAATCTCGGGATGTCACATCATCCCCAACTTGAAAGAAATTTCGTCCCGAAATTTGACAAGTAATCCAAAGCGGCACGATGTTAAATCAGGATGACTGTGGATTTTCCGCAGGTGCCACATCATCCCCAACTTGAAAGGGAATTTCGCCCCGAAATTCACCAGTTGCATTAGATATAGATTGGTCAGTTGGGAATAAGTGAGGGTACTTGAGCTTCATCTGATCTTCGCGCTCCCACATGAACTCCGGTCCACGTTTTGAGTTCCAACGGACTATCACGATCGGGATTCGACTATGCTTACGGACCTTGACTTCTCGATCCATAATTTCGATGGGTTCTTTGACAAACTGCAATTTGTCGTCGATTTTCTGTTCTTGAAGTGGTACCACGAGTGTTTCATCGGACAAACACTTCTTTAGTTGTGAGACATGGAAGACATCATGAACGTTACCCATCTCAGCAGGTAACTCGAGCTTGTATGCCACTTTACTGATTCGCTCCAAAATTTTAAACAGCCCAACATAGCGTGGATTAAGTTTGTCGCGCTTCCCAAAGCGCACCACACCCTTCCAGGGTGAAACTTTTAACATAACACGATCGCCTACAGCGAACTCCAAGGGATTCCTATGCTTGTCAGCGTAGCTTTTCTGACGGTCGCACGCCGCCGCCATACGATTTCTGATCTGGACAATCTTTTCCGAAGTTTCAAGAACAAGCTCCAGACCCGTGATCTGGTTATCACCCACCTCAGCCTAACAAAGAGGAGAACGACATTTCTTGCCGTACAACGCTTCAAACGTAGTTGCCTGGATGCTAGTGTGGTAACTGTTGTTGTAGGAGAACTCAATCAACGACAAGTGTTTCTCCCAGCCCTTACCAAAATCGATCACACATGCTCGCAACATGTCTTTAAGTGTTTGGATGGTTCGTTCGCTTTGACCATCCGTCTGTGGGTGATAAGCAGTGCTCATGTCGAGACGTGAGCCAAACGATTTATGCATTGATTGCCACAAATCAGATATGAAACGCGGATCACGATCAGAGATAATAGAGTTTGGCACCCCGTGCCTAGAAACCACTTCCTTCAGATAAACAGCAGCAAGTTGAGAGAACTTATCAGTTTCCTTGATCGCAAGGAAGTGTGCAGATTTCATGAGGCGGTCAACGATCACCCAGATGGTATCGTTTCCGTTTTGAGTTCTTGGCAGACTAGTGACGAAATCCATAGCAATTTGCTCCCATTTCCACATTGGTATCTCTGGTTGCTGGAGCAATCCAGACGGTTTCTAGTATTCCACCTTGACTTTCGCACAAGTCAAGCATTTACTCACATATGCCGCAATGTGAGCTTTCATCTTCGGCCACCAATTCAAAACTTTGAGGTCCTGATACATCTTATCCAAACCTGGGTGAACAGAGTATTGAGACTTGTGTGCTTCGTCCATCACAAGCTCCCTAAGATTTCCAAACAAAGGAACCCATATCCGTTCCATAAAATAATAGATGTCGTCTGACCTCTCCACGAGTCGTTTCTCCATGCCCCGCAAATATTCAGCTTCCAGGTTTTCTTCCTTCAACACTTCAGTCTGAGCCGAACGGATCTGATCAGGAAGATTTGAGTGAGTTGTGAGCTGTAAGGCTCGTACACGCTTGGGTTTCGTTTCCTTTCGACTAAGGGCATCAGCTACAACATTAGCTTTACCTGGGTGGTACTTTATTGCATAGTCATAGTCGTTTAAGAGCTCTACCCAGCGACGCTGTCGCATATTCAACTCCTTCTGATCGAAAATATGCTGAAGGCTCTTGTGGTCGGTATAAATTGTGCATTTAGTACCATACAAGTAATTCCTCCAGATTTTTAACGCAAAGACCACAGCCCCCAACTCTAAGTCGTGTAATTCTTCTCGTGAACCTTCAACTGCCGAGAAGCGTACGCTATCACCTTCTCGCGTTGCATTAGCACACAACCGAGACCCTGAATAGAAGCATCATAATACACCACAAAATCCTTGGTACCCTCAGGTAATGACAAGATTGGTGCACTGCAGAGTTTTTGTTTCAAGAGCTGGAAGGCATCTTCCTGCTTTGTTCCACAAGAGTATACCACGTCTTTTGTGACAACCCTCACAAACTCAGGTATCCGTACGAATTAATTAATATTTAATTAGTGCTTAATTATTGTGCTTGATTACAATTATGATCAAACTGCTTTCTGTTTTCTGATATATACATACTCATGCATCACATTTTATTACTGTCACTCCATTTATTACACACAAACATTAGTGACAAACTTGATGCACGAAAGCACAGTTAGCACAGTGAGCGGATAACCCGATAAACATGCTGACAACGCCAGCACTTAGACAGACAATATTTTTTAGGCTAGTATGAGCCAGGAATAGATTACTACACTAGTAGGGAGTGTAGGGAGGTGAGGAACATAAAACTGCGTCACTAGGTGATAGTTATAGTGCCCGGAAGTGCCTAAAACATACTTCAAGTGCAGAATTCTGCACTAAATACCAAAATTCAGCATTTAACAATGCTAGTAAAGTGCAAAAACTTGGCAAAATAATTCTAGACACTTTCCAAAGTGTTGGGAATTTAGTGTGTCACTAAAAACAATATAAAAGACACTTTAAAGCTTCATTTAGCACTTTAACGGATCAACATCCAACCGAACAACCGGAGTTTACCCGGAACATAAAAATATTGCCAAACACCTTGTTTTTACTTTTCTGAGCTAGTTAGGGTCCCCGAACACCCTAAAACACTTTATATTAGATAACACACTAATACACTAACTAAACACTTGAAACATAACTAACTTGCAACTAGTTCCATCACAACCCAACCCCCTACCCCCCCCCTTTGACGGTCACAAGATGTGGGGACACCCCCACATTCTTTTGATTATTTAATTGAGATTGTTGTTGGTTAATTGGACACTTTATATGTTGGATAATCATGAGAAATGGTTTATAAATAAGCTCCTTGGATAATCACCTTCTCTCATCAAAACACCCAACAACAAACCACTCTCCTTCCCTTCTTCCTAGCTCACGGCCGCCACCACCACACCACACTACCACCACCATCAAGTCTTGTTCAAGCATTTTCCATACATCCAAAGGTGCAAGAGGTCCAACAAGCAAGCTTGGTGCACTCGGAAGCTCAAGGACCACCCTAGTTTTCTTTTATCCACCACTTTTACGCCTTGTTTCTCCCCTAGCCTTGTGCTAGTAGTAAGTGCTCTAAAACTTCATCTTGTTCTTAATTTTAGTGGTTAATAGATGATAGAATGATTAAATGTTAAGAACACTAAGGAACATGAACTAATCTTGAAACATAAAGGGATAAAGAGTGGATAAAGAGTAGATGTATGGTTAAATCATGTTGATCTTGTGTTGTTATGATTATTGGATGTTGTTTGTTAGTAGAAGTAAGATGGATCGTCATCTAGACTTGCTAGATCATGTTTAAGAACATGAACTAGCAAGATGTAAATGTTAGAGTTATGAAGGATGATGAAACCATCCATACATGAACTTTGAACTTGAATAAACATAAGTTTTCTTGCAAAATGAAGATGTAAACTTGTAGATCTAAAGATCTACAAGTGGTTTTTCGAAAGAACCAAGTGAAACGAACGAGTTTTGCTAAAACCCGGATCTTGTATGAACTAAAAACATTTTTAGTAAGTAAACAAGTGTATGAACACTTGTGTAACAAGAAAATTTAACAAAGAAATATTTTTGGAAATCATGACTAGAAGTTGTGAAAATGCATATTCTTTAAAAATAAAGTTTTTAAGAAACTAATCTTATTTTTAAAGATAACAAGACCTACTAAGCATGTTAGTAACTTACTACATATTTTTACAAACTTTCAAGTTCATAAGTTTATGGTTCATGTTCATTTTTGTCAAGTTAGTGATCAAAAATTTGTATAGTGTTGATTGTAAATTGTTTGATTGATTTTACAAAAGAAAATGATATGCTAAAAGCATGGACACCTCCATTTACAGAGGAAACTCTGGCGAAATTTTTCTAGAAATATAACACTTAGAAATATTTTTCTAACAAATGGTTACAAATATATTTTTAACATTATTACTCTAAATAAACTTCGCCATGATTTATTACAAAAATACCAAGTACCGGAGGTGGATTTTCGTAAATAAAATTTGTTAAATATATATTTAGAATATATATTTTATAATAAAACGCTTGTGTGATTGCTTGTTTATTATGTGAACTAGATATATTATTTTTAGGATAAAAATAATATAACTTGAAAATACCTGAAATTACGACTCCAAAATAATACCAACGCTCTCACAAAATAAATATTTAAATTACACAAGTATTGTTACAATGCGAACTTTAAAACGTAACTTATGTATATTTCGGGAAATACTCTTATACGTATATTTATGGTAGAATATTATTTTGGAAAAACTTATGAAATAAAATATAATATTTTTGGGAAAAATATATATATTTTGGAAATTAAAACATTTTAGACAAGTGATTAAAATATATTTTTCAAGTAAGACTTAAAAATATATTTTCGGAATTTTAAGCGTACATGTATTAAAACCCCCATCCTTGGGAAGGAAATATACTTATAAGATAAATAAGAAGTGTGAATACGAAATAGTCACCTAACTATTTTTCCAAAAACGTTAAACCTTAAGCCAAGGCACGACCCATCCGTCTAATAGGCATTAGTACGTGTAGGTCGTCACGCAGCAGATTGAGTTGGAGTTTGGCGTTTCTGGATACACACTTCTGTGAGTTCATGTCCCCCTTTTCTCTTTATTGTTTTCAGTTTTATACTTCGGGGGTGAAATACATGCGACAATTATTACAAACATATACTTACATGGTATGGTTAGCGTAGGGAGGGTTTATACTACTAGATCATGTGAGGGGTGGGTACAACACTTGAGGCCATTAATCCTCGTTGTAGGACCGAGGGACACAAGAGTGATAGATCTATTTGGGTGTAGCGAGCCCACACTCGTGAGGCTGGGGAGGCCCATAGAGGTGACTGTGTCTTATAGCCGAAGCCCGGTAACAAATTTGCTAGGTTTGAGTTTCCCTGCACTTTCTCACACATACCAGTGGCTTTGCAACCCATTAGTGATCTCTTTTTCCTTATTGCTACACACCAGGGACTTTTATACATACTTTAACGGTTTATACATACTCACTTTTGCATGAACTTGCTCAACTTTTTGTTGATTTTTCAAACTGCATGTATTTCAGGGAATTAGTGGATCTGGCACGGTATGCATCACGTCAAGCTACGTAAGAATAATGATGTCATCCAAGTTTAGGAAGTGTGACCTTTGCCTGGACGGGTTACAAGTCTTAAACTATGTTTTTAGTCAAGTCTTTTGTTATGTCGTTGAACATGTTTTCATTATGTCATGGTTGTATTTGGTTTGATGTATCGACTTTTTAAAAAAATGTTGTCGTAATTACTTTTAAAAACTTAATGAATGGATGAGCATCATGGTTTTATTTTCATATAGCATTATTGTGATTATGCTATGGGATTAAGAAGTCACACCAAATAAACCCACACTTCCGCAAAGCCAGGGTGTGACACCTTTCTGTGTCAACGAAGTAAGAGATTGAGCAATCTTCTAATAAATCTGCGATAGTACCCAGCGAGACCAAGAAATTGTCGCACCTCTGAAGGATTCTTCGGTGCCGCCCAATTTCTGATAGCGTCAATCTTAGCAGGATCTACGTGAATCCCCGATTGATTCACAATGTGGCCAAGGAAGTGTACCTCTCAAATCCAGAAGTCACACTTAGAGAATTTCGCATAGAGTTGCTCCTTCCTCAGAAGCTCCAAAATAAGACGCAAGTGTCGCTCGTGGTCCTTCTTACTCTTAGAGTAGATCAAGATGTCATCGATAAACACAATGACGAAATCGTCGAGATACGGTTTGCACACGCGGTTCATAAGGTCCATGAAAACCGTTGGTGCATTTGTTAACCCGAATGGCATAACCAGAAACTCATAATGGCTATACCGCGTTTGAAAAGCCGTTTTAGAAACATCCTCCTCTCGGACTCTCATCTGATGATAGCCCGATCTTAAATCGATCTTTGAGTAAAAACTTGACCCCTGCAACTGGTCAAACAAGTCGTCGATACGCGGTAAAGGATAGCGGTTCTTGACTATCACCTTGTTGAGTTCTCGATAATCTATACACATACGATAGGACCCGTCTTTCTTCTTCACAAACAAAACTGGGGCTCCCCAAGGCGAAGAACTAGGTCGGATAAAACCTCTATCCAACAGTTCTTGGAGTTGATTTGACAACTCTTGCAACTCTCCTGGTGCAAGTCGATAAGGAGCATGAGCAATCGGGGCTGCTCCTGGTGTGAGGTCAATCTGAAATTCCACTTGACGGTGTGGAGGTACACCAGGAAGCTCTTTAGGAAACACATCAGAGAACTCGTGAACGACTGGAAGGTCTTCAGTCTTCCTTTCTTCAGGTTGTGTATCAGTAACAAGAGCTAAAATAGCAGGGTAGCCCTTTCGTAGACACTTTTGGGCTTTCATGGCTGAGATGATGCCAACCATTGCACCACTATGATGACCTTGAACCAAAAAAGATTCTCCACTTGGGAGAGGGATACGCACGATTTTCTCTTTACAGAGAATTTCCGCTTGATGCTTAGACAACCACATCAAAACTTCCAAGAGTAATGGGGAGTAGGTTAATTTCGAACACTTGACCCATAAGATCGAGTTTGCAGCCAAAAAGAACATGTGAAGCTTTAATAGTTTTGCCATAGGCTAACTCTACAACGTGTTTGTTACAAGAGGTGCAGGACTCAATCCTAACTGACAACTGAACTCCAACGACACATCACTCCAATCAGCACCAGAGTCGAATAAAATAGAAGCAAATAGACTGTTCACAGCAAACGTACCGATCACAACGTTGCCATCATTCTGAGCTTCCCCAGCGCCAATGGTAAACACTTTCCCACGCGCACCGCTCCCACCATTGTTTCCATTGTTGTTGTTCCCAGTGTTGTTATTATTATTATTACCAGTATTCTGATTCAGTTGAGGGCAATCCCGCCTGAAATGACCCTCGTCACCACAATGAAAACACCCCTTACGATTTCCCTGATTCTGTTGAGGTTGCTGCCTTTCCTGTTGTTGCGACTGTTGTTGCTGTGGGGGTTGTTGCTGCTGCCTTGGGAGTGAGACCCTGCAGTCTCTAGCCATATGGCCCACCTTGTTGCACCTGTAAAGGACTCAGGTGCACGACCCACGATGATGAAAGTTGCACTTGTTACACTTCGGTTGCTTTCCCGCATAGGAGCCCTGATTCGAATTGTTGCTCTGATTCTGGTTCACAGGAGATGACTGGCTAAAACTGCAATTGCCATTGTTGTCTGGCTTCTTTTGTGTGTTCGAGTTGGACACCTTGTCCACATCATTCCATTTACGTTTGCTGTCAGTAGCAGGTGTAGTAGCTGTAGCAGTAGTGGCAGTAGTAGAAACACGCGGTGGTAGTGAGCCACGCTCTACCTCCTGATCTGTGATCTTGTGAGCTAAGCGGATGATCTGAGGTAAGTTGTTGAGGTTCGCTGCAGTAACCAAGCCCTTAACCTGCGGGGCCAATCCTTTGATGTACAGTTCGATTCTTCGGTGTGGAGGTCGTGATAAGTTCGGGCACATATTAGCCAATTCATGAGACCGTTTAGTGTATGCTTCAATCTTAGACCCCACCATTTTCAGATCATAATACCCGTTCTACAGTTTTTGCACTTCGTCACGAGGACAGTACTCTTCACGCATCAGCTCCTTAAAATCGTCCCAAGTGGTTGCATTCACCATTTCAATACCCAACATCTGGACCTGAGCATTCCACCAGGTCAAGGCACCATCCTCGAGTATGCCTGAAGCATACTTCACCCTGTCCCCAGCAGGACAGTTACACATTGCGAACACTGATTCCGCCTTCTCAAACCAGCACAGTAGTCCCACAGCTCCTTCAGTCCCACTGAACGTCTGGGGCTTACAATCCATGAACGTCTTAAACATACAAGCAGGCGGGTTGTTTTGATTCTGATTCGCTTGCTGACCTAAGGACGAAAGAAAATACAGCACACGGGTGAGAGTTGAGTACGCGACACAAGAATAAAGAGTATTTGGCACATATCGTACCAGCTTGATAGGCTGCCAAAGCCTCAGCCACACGTGTGTTAATCAAGTTTGTCAACTCGACCTGAGTCATTGCAATGTGACCACGCCCATGACCTTGTCTGCTCATGATTCTATATAAGAAAAGGGAAAAGGTTAAGAGTCGAGATAAAGTAGGAGTCAAACCTCACGATGACTTCTACAGACTACTAAGTTTACATCAGACAACAGAGCGGAACCCCTTTTACACTCGTCAGGCCTCACTGGGACTCACATACACCCCACATTATTATTATGTGTGCACCCATAATAACAATGCAATTTGCATGTTTATCTCAGCTCCTCCCAATTTGTGCTAAAAGGTTCCTCAAATTCGAGTAGCAAGAAAAAACACTACAACATAGATCAGGAAGGTTTAGGGAAGTATCACACTATCAATCACGTAGCATATGTTAGTAACACAAGAACTCGTACTATAGTGCTAGGTGTGTATTCATGTGCAATGTCAAACTCAAGTGTTCACTAAATATAATGTGCAATAAGTAAACGAGAGACGAACCTTGCAATCTGAAGCTGAGTGTCATGTCGCTTTCTGAACTGTTCGGTTATAGTCTGGTTTTATAAAAACGTTTTAAAACCTAGTTCACTATAACCCGTGGCTCTGATACCAAACTGTCACAACCCCCAAAATACCACATGCGGTGACCCCGCTAGGCGTGTGACGTACCAGGATCTAGCCACCAATCACATTGAACTAATATCAAGTTATTAAACAAGTTTCCATTTGTCATGATAAAACATTCATAACATAATTCCAAGTTTAGCATATTCAGCGGAAGAAAATGGTAAAACATTGTTTAAACGTTTCAAAACCAAATGTATGTGAAATCAGTAAACAAGTCATGCGTATCCAAGCAGTACGAACCATGACCACTCCAGCCATCCAGATAGCAAGTTCCTTGTCCATAGTACCTAACGACCTGCGAGTATGCAACAAGTGTATCAGAGAACGCTGGTGAGTTCATAGTTTTACGAAAACATTGGTTACCAAGTGTTTAGTTCAGTTCATTGATAATAATGTTGATAATAACTCGAGTACCGTACAAGATGGCTCTAGATTATTTTTAGCCTCCCCCAATGCCCCTATCTAAGCATTGGTCATGACTGGGTAATTAGTTCACACCCATCCTCTCAGGTACGGGGTGAGGGTGCCAAACCTAAATAGCGCTATCAACTAATACCCCGTTACCTCTCAGGTAACAAACAAGATGGGACTTGTGATAGGAATTGAGTGTATTATCCAACAGTCCAGTTTTTACCCAAATGACTTATTCCTCTCAGGAATACCCAATGATTGTCCCACCCACCGGGACGCATGCTCAAGAGGAATGAACTCACCTTAGATTTGCTCAGTATGTTTAGTTACCCATCCAAGTTGGTCAACCCAAACCCTACCGTGGTTACCAATCAAAATCAGTTTCTAAATCATTCAAGTCACGTATTTTACACAGTTTGCATCAAGTACAAAGATCACTATTCAACATGTAGCACATATCCAATTCTCACACTAGTCCACATCCCATGTGCATGTCACTTAACAATATATAACAGATGAATATTCTAACCACACAGGACAAGTCAGGTTTCTTATTCTTAATCAATATTGTTATCATGCAACAACTAATATTTGTAAACATAAGTATTCATCAACACAAGCATCACAACTGTCTACT
The DNA here is from genome assembly GCF_002127325.2 of Helianthus annuus. NCBI lineage: Eukaryota > Viridiplantae > Streptophyta > Magnoliopsida > Asterales > Asteraceae > Helianthus > Helianthus annuus. The sequence continues at coordinate 17,416,678 of NC_035439.2, forward strand.
GTTCCACCCAATGTCTTCTCGGCGAAGTATCCCTATGGCGAAGAACTATCCTTCGTCGTGTTCGAGCTTGACGAAGAACCTTAGTGGTTCGTCAGGAAGTGTTCAACGAAGAATCATCCTTCGTCGGGATGGGGTGCGACGAAGTATCTAACCTTCGTCGTTGGTGAGGTGTGACGAAGTATCTATCCTTCGTCATGGTGAGGTGTGGCCAAGTATCACCAACGTTCGTCAAAGACCAAACGGTTACAACTCCTCAATTCCCATAACAGCAGTTAACACATTTTCAGAATGATCAGTGGATTCAAACAACAGTTCATACAACCCTAATCGCTGCTTCAATAACAAAACTAATAGACCACAGTATTAACATTGAAATATAGTATCGTAGATTCACATAATTTTAATCATATATAATTAGGATTCCAACCCAACCATCAACATCCTCATTCTTGTGCAAGTCAAGTTAACACTACTATTATAAATCAACAATTACATCATGAATATGAATGTATTCAGATCATCAACCTTTATCATGAAAATTCTAGATTTAGAATGTTATTAATGAACCCTGGTCTCACACAAAATCACAACAACATAATCACAACATCAGCATCTCATCGAATGACAACGTTTAGACACTAACTGTGCTACCGAAGTGTTTAGATAGATCGAGATGAAAGGCTTCGAGATCTCATACTGCCGTCGCATAGAGGATGGGAAGAGAGGACTTTAGGGTTTTTGTTTTACGTCTACTGATTACGAGAGGTTATTCAAACAACATATAAGGTTGGGCCACGAACCACCCTGGGCCGAGGTCCCTTATTCGGCAAAGGACCTACTCGACGTAGACCCATTATTCATCGAGGCTAAGTGTAGGATCGTATTTGGACCCGAAAGAGTCGATCAGAAGAGTTTTACTCAATACGAAAGGCGGAAACAGACATATTGAGATCAATTCAGCAGAATATCACTTTAAACTGTCGATGTTATTGATATAATGACGTTTTACCGCGTGACGACACTTCGGCAGCACTTCGTTGCAAAACCGGAAAATTCTTATGTGATTTCGCTTGAAATGCCATATATATAGGCAATGAGATTCCGCTTGAACATGACAAGTTCATTTCAAGCGGAATTAACATCATCATTTCAAGCGAAAGCAACAAGCTAGTTCGAGCGGAATTAGAACCATTATGATTTCGCTTGAAATTGACCTAATGTCATTTCAAGCGAAATCACCACTAATTCACACTTTCTTGATTTTCGTGCCCTGATCTAACTAGTTCTATACAAGACTCGATACAAGACGAAGTCGACAAACGCATGCACCAACAAACTCCCCCTCGAATGTTGTCGTGTCTTCAGTGTCGAGTCTTCGTATCTTCAATCTCTATCAGTCTTCGGGCTTCTTTTCGAAGTATCTGACACTAAAAAGCATCCTCAAATCTCTCTCTTTTCTTCAATCAGCACCATCAGACTCCCATTGAACAAATACACTCCCCCTTGAATGTTGAATCTTTAAATTTATCAGGATCAGAACCTGGCTCTTTGTCCTTCAGACTTCCCCTCTTAGTAATGCTGGGATCACAGTCTGGCTTTCACAGGTTTAAGATCGTTGCCTAGCTTATACTCTGCTCTGAATCGAAATGCTGGCTTTCTTTAATCACAAGCTTCTCAGGATCGATTAATCCAGCTCTTACTCAAACCTGCACATTCTCTACCATAAACATAAGCTTTTTATGATAAAGATTTGACAATCTTAAACATTACTTGTAGATCTCTGACGAACCACTTGCAGGAATACAATTTTTATTTCAAATAATTTTTCTCATTTCATATCAAAACATCTCAAATCATTTCACCCAAACCATTTTGTTCATCATGTTTAGCACTTGGAATTTTGAACATCAGCTCTTCAACACCAGTTGTCGAAAATCTTTTTGGATTTTTCAAAACTTATGCTAAAAACACACATAAAATCTTTTTAGATTTTTGAATAATATGAAATGCAGTAAAGAAATATTTACAGACAATCTTTTTGTGAGTTTGCGTAAGAGGATCATATCAGTTTATGAGACACATCACCAACACCGTTAAGCTTTATTTCATTTTATGTTCTAAACAATTCACCTAGATTGTCAGTATGCTGGTCCACTTAAATTTTCACACAAAGTTCAATTGTTCCGAGATACGAATTAGTGTCTTAATGACTTAAACTTATTCGCGTGTCCCACCTCTTGAATATACTCCCGTATCCAGATCCCAATATTCAGCCTTACAGGTGAGTATACCACAGATGATATCTGTAAAGGGGTTAGATGCGAAACCGTGAGAGCTCAGGTCAGAACTTCCGTTCAGCAGAGAGATGACGGCTCGACTTTTGGTGTGTCCCCTTTAGAGGATCTTTTCTTCAACAGCAATGATTAGCATTTTTCAATGTTTTATCATTTTTATGCTGAGGGCAGCGCTGCATTTCAAGCATTTGCAGAAAGTATTATATGGGGAGTAGGCTATTGCTTCCGCAAAATCAGAAGTCCCGGGATAATACCCCAGATATCACTGAGTATAAAGATCTAGTATCTCAGAAAGAGGGACCTTTCAAACAAAATTTCGGGGGTTACCCATATATCCAAGAAATGTTCCCCACGAGATAAGCAAGTTTGAAATTTAGGTTTATATCTCGTCAGAATCTACTAAATGTGCAAAAACTTACTGGCACATCCGCAGTGATTTTGTTTATCACATTTTTGACTTTACATTTCTTTAGCATGTTGTGATAGTCCACTGACGTACTATCATTTCCTCTTTTTTCAACAAAACTCATTTTTGAATTTTATCATGTTTTTGGCTTTTTCAAATTTTCTAATGTTTTTGGATTTTCAAAAAATTCTTACCCCCCCTAAAATTCAGAAACATTTAAAAAAATTGAAAACAAACTGTACAAACAATGACAACTGTTGTGAATTGCTTCAATCCTCCATTAAGATTTCCCATTAAGATTTCAAAACACTTAAGTTTATTTTAATCAAAATGGTTTTTCCGGAAAATAATTTTGTTGATTTTACCATTTGTAGGTTCGGGGTAAACTCATCACATTGTTCATTTTCAACCACCTGTAGGAAATCAAGTACACGTTAATGTCCCTGATTTACCACTTGCAAGTATGCACAAACAAACCCCAGTACCACTTGTAAGACGAAATCACTTTACGTGAATTTCTCAAGAAATATGCCGATTCCTGCTCCTCGGTTACCAACCTGGGAGCTCCGGCAAGTCAGGTTTTTCTATTCAAAGAATATATCCACCCAAGCCTGACCAGCCTTGGGTGTTACCGAGTCACCAACACTCGGTTTCTTACCTCCCATCTTCTTCTCATAGAACTCTTTAACCCCTTTGACTTTTCGGTCAATCATTTTTCCAAAGATGTGTTTCACTTTGGGGTTAAAGGCCTTTTCAACATCAAATTCCTTTTTATCAGAATAAAATTGGTTTGAAATTTCAATTTTACCAATTTTCTTCTTAAAATTTTCAGTCTGAAGTGGTGGAAAATTCTCATCATCCACAGTCAGAACTGATTTTTCACCATTTTCCTCAACCTGTGGCTCCTCTGATTTTGTGGAATCAGATTCATCGCCAGAAGATAGCTCCTCTGATTTTGACCTATCAGAATCATCGCTAGAACTATCAACAGACTTCTTAACAACCCATTTCTGGTTGTCAGATTTAGCTTTTTTCTTGTAAAACCTGTTTGAACATTCACTAATTTCAAATGTTGAATTTTTGAAAAGTTTGGTTCTATCAATTGGCGGTTCAAACTCAACCACTTTCTCTTTCAGTTTAGAAACTCCCTGTTTGGTTTGAATTGCCTGTGAACACTTCATGGCAATATGACCACTTTTTCCACACTTGAAACAGGTTCTAGTTTTCTTCTTCTGATCCACAGTCTACATTTCTTCTTGCTTCTTTGCAAGGAACTCTCTGTTTGACTGCTTTCTGAATATCTTTTCTTTCTCTTCTTCAGAAGATGTACCTGAAACAAATGTCATCTTTGATTTAAAATCTCGAACATATTTTTCATTTTTCTGTTGGAGTAAAACCTAAAACTTTCTTTTTGAAATTACCGTTATGGTTTGGTTTCTTTCGATAACCAGAACCAGAACCGTAACCTTTTTTCTTGTTTTCTCTTTGTTGAATTCTTGAGGTGTATTTTTTAGGTTTATCAGTAAGATTTAAATCTTTTATTTCAGAAATATTGATTTCTGTTAGTTTGAAAACCCTTTTTATCATCTCAGTTTTGACACCTCTTATTGGAAATTCCTCATCAGAATATAATTTGTTAGAATCATTCAAAGTATAAGCTACTTTAAATGTTTCATCATTCAAATTAGATTTTGTTAACAGGAATTCTTTATCATAAACTCTTTTGCCCTGTTTTTCATTTTGACCCGGAGTGCTGGACTTAGACTTTGACTCCGACATAGACTCCGACTTTGATTCCTCAGTTTCATCGTTATCTAACACATGATCCACCACCCTCTTCATCAATTGAGGTTGTTGATCAGTGTCAGACGATGTAAACGTGACATCAATACTTTCTGGCAAATTGACTGAGGACTCTGACTCCCATTGTAAGTTTGTAGCCTTTTAAAGTCTTTCAGAATTTGGATTTCTAGGCAAATCCATTTTCCAGTGGGGGTGGACACTTGTTGTAACTGACACCTTGTTTCTTACCAGAATTCTTTTTGTCAGTCTTTTTCTTTGTGTCATTCTTCTTTTCGTTCTTCTTCTCTGGAGTCTTTTCTTCAGTTTGTTCTTCTGTCACTTCATCCTCTTCGAATGCCTTCATGCCTTCAACAGTTGGATAAATCCTGTCAATGACATAAGAAGTACATGAGTAACTTTTCAATAAACGATTAACTCTTTCAGTTTCAATTCTTTGAGCCTCCAGTTTTTGTTCTAGAACAGCACACTTCTCAATGTAGTTGTTCACAACTTTCTGTTTGATCATGAATGCTCCTTGAAGTGTCTTCATTGCTGTTGCCTGTTCTTCACTTGTGTCATTGTACATATTCATTGCCCTGTTCAACACATCATAAGATTCCTTCAACCTGTTCATATTGTTGATCAACTCACTGTTTTTCTTCTTCTTCATAATTTCACAGGTTTCACAATTCACAAAAATCTCTTTAGCAATAACATCTTCACTAATTTTTGTTAGAGCTTTTGAGATCGTTGATACTTGTGCTGGATTAGTTTAATAGTAGTTAGTAGCAAATTAGAATGTACAAGGGCTTGTTTTGTAATTCTCTAATAGTAATGTTCCTGACCTAGTGTAGATAAGATTCCAGCAAAGTTATAAATTTGCTGGCAGATCAGGAACACCCTATAAATAGTCCAAGCCTTGTAACCTACTCAAGCTTTTGGCTCTTGAATGAATATTGGTGTTGTTACTTTCTCTTGTTGATCTAGTGCTCAAATCTGATATCCAAGGTTGTTTATTGCTATATCTTATTGTTTGGATTCAATACAACACTTGTTGTATTCATTAATCCATTAGCTTCCCTTCATCTTTGATATTTCTTAACTTTTCATACATCAAACACCTAATCAATAGGTGTTATGGGTTAAAACAACCAACCACTGTGATCCGGATACGTTTTGGGATCTAAAATTTGGTATCAGAGCCTTTGTGCTCTTGGTTGTTGTGTTCTTGTTGAGATTTTTCATTGTTTTGAAGGTTTTTCAAAGTTTCAAGGTTTTTCAAATTTTTGAGCTTAAAATGGATTGATTTGGTGTGTTTAATCGATAGGTTGTTGTTAATACTTGATTAGGGAGTCATTTTGGACATTTTGATCCATCAAAACATGGTTTTTGAGTTGTTTTTGAGTGATTAGAGGGTTTTTGTTCGTGTTAAACCCTCTGTCCAGCGAAGATAACTTGAAGCCAGCGAACAATATTTGAATACAGTGAATTTAATTTTTGAAGACAGCGAACTCAGCGTTGAATATAGCGAATTAAATTTAATCGTTGAGGATTTCATCGCATAATCGCTAATTTCGCCGAACACCATTCGAGCGAAATTACTGATCATTGGCGATATAGTGTCCAGTGTCCCGTGAGCGAAATTATCGAAGGCGACTTCGAGAACTGTGATACTGAACCACAGCGTTCTTATCACGGTTATCAGTGAAATTAACCTAACATCTGTCTGTGTTGTGATTTGTCAGCGAAGTTACCTTGATCGCTCGTGCAGGACTGCCCAAAACTCCAGCGAAGGTCAAGGATCAGTCGGCGAAGGTGAACAAGTGTCTTCGATAACCAGCGAAATTAGACTCCTTGTCGGTTAACCTGTGATTTGTCAGCGAACTTAAAGTCTGATCAGCTCAAATTTGTCTAAAACAAGCAAAGATGTCACTGAATCAACTAAGTCCAATTGCTCAAGCGGAACTTGAGACTGGAACTACCACTCGTCCACCAAGGTTGAAAGGGGGCGGAAGACTTTAGCACTTGGAAAACTCGCATTCAATCATTCTTCGAGTACACGGACTACAATCTGTGGCTCTCAGTTACCGCTGGACCCCACATTCCAACGGTAGTTCGAGGAGATGCAGTAGTGGCTAACAATGACGCTACTACCTTCACTGATGAAGACAAGGCTCTCATTCAACGTGATCGTCGCGCACACGCTGCTCTAACCATGGCTCTATCAACCAACGACTGCAACATGTTTGAGGAGCACCGAACTGCAAATGCACTCTGGAATGCATTAATTGAGTACTATGAAGGAAATGAAGAACTGATCGAAAGCAAGAGAGATATGGTGCAGAAACAATACGACATGTTTTGCGGAGTTCGTGGAGAAAGTCTCTCTGATCACATTAGTCGCTTTTTGAACATGATGACCAAAATGAAAAAGGCGGGAAATCCTGTTACAAATCGTGCTGCAATAGAGAAGCTGCTTGATTCACTCCCCAAGGAATGGAGCCTACAATGTATGATGATCAAGAAGGATTTCCTCAACAATCCTAATCCTGTTACTCTGTCAGATCTGATCAACACCCTAAGAGCCTTTGAAATGGATGTCAACAAAAGAGAGATGAACACTGCTGGATATCAACCAAAGTCAACTCAAACCTCAACTGGATTGAAGAATGTGGCATTTCTTGCTTCAGGGGGCATCACTCCACAAGCTTCTGACTTAATTTACGCGAACGCTTCCGCAAGCGCATCAAAAGCCCCACAACTTGTTGAGAAGACTATCACTGTGGATACTCAAGCGTTGAAAGTATCCACTGAAAATGTGGCACTCTTCAACACATTTCTGAGCAGCTACGAAGCCCTAATGTCTGGGGAACTGAAAAAGGAGATGTTCACTACTGAAGACATGTATCAGGTTGATCCAGATGATATGGAAGAAATGGATCTGAAATGGCAAATGGCCATGATTACTTTGAGGTTAAAGAAATTTCAAGACAAGACAGGCAAGCGTTTGGGTCTTGGAAAAGCTGGCTTTGACAAATCTAAGCTGAGGTGCTACAACTGCAAGAATCTAGGACACTTCAAGTGCGATTGTCCTCTGTTGAAAGAAGGAAACAGTGAAACCACTCCTGCTGTAAAGCAAATCACAGTTGAAGAGAACAAAAACAATGCATCTCCCAGCATGCCAAAAGCTTTAGTCGTTGAAGACTATGATTGGAGTGAAGAAATCACTGAAGCAAAGGAGCAAGTTAACAAAGCCCTGATGGCCAAGATCTCAGGTGAATCATCTACAAGGCAGTTTGAGAAGCAGAAAGCTGGAATTCCGACTGGAGACAATGCTGCTGACAAGGGATTGAAAAGCATTCTTACTTCAGTGGAGCCTTGTGATCAAGCAGAGAAGTATGTTGCTAAAGAGACATCTGAAAAAGGCAAGGATAAGGTCCAAGCAGCAGCCATGAAAGCTGATTCATCAAAGGAAAAGGCTGACAAGGACTTGGTAAACAGTATTCCACTCAGTTTTAAAGAAAAATTATGCTCACCAGCATGCGTTGATGTCGTGGCACATTACAAATTCTTAAACCTAGAATTTGAAAGGCAAAAAGACAAAGCTTTAAAATTTAACAACGAGCTTAAACAGAACGAGGCTGCATATCAGAGAAAGTTGAACTCAACTTTAGCTGAAATGCAAACTCTTAAAGAATTTGTGTTTAGAAAAGATTTTATTATTAATGATCTTACAAAAAGGTTAGAAAAAGCTTTGAACGAAAAGAACAAACTTCAAATTATAATAGATAAATGGAATGTCAGTCAAAAGGCCTTTACTGACATTAAAAATTGCCAACGACCAACGTTTGTGAAAGACGGGATTGGGTATAAGGATAGGCACGGAAATGAAAGAAAACTTTTCTTTCCACCACACAGCAAAAACTACGTGCCTTTGCCGACTCCTCATCCCGAAAATGATCTCATAAATGAAAAGGCCTCTGTTGAACAAAATGAATTTTATAAAAATGAGACAATCGCTAACTGTTCTAAAAGCAATGCAGATCCCATTGAGTGTAAAGAAGATGTGTGCGATGAGGATGGAGACTGCGGCGGGTCAAAAATAGGAATCGGATATTCAGGCGACAGTTATTCCACCGTTAACTGGTTCGTCTGGAATTGTTCTAAGAAAAACAATGTTAAGGATGAATGTAATAATTTAAGTAGGATGGATGACTGTAATGGCCAAGTGCCTAAATTTAAATCCTTGGATGACTGTAAGGGCCATGTGCCTACATTTGAGACCCGTGATCGTGAACATTATGTGTCTGAATGTCATGATTTGAATTATGCATGTTGTGATGATAAAGTTGCTTGTGAATCTCTTGTATTTGTGCCAGAATTAAAAAGGAATAGCTTTGGAAAATTCCTTACAAAGGAAATTCTCGAATTTATTCCTTCCAGAACAGGTATGACAGATTCAGAAAGGAGCGTCACTGAAGACCAAGATAATGAAGATTCAAGCGTCACTACCACAGAAGACGAGCAAATATCAGAAAGTTCAAGTGAAGATCAGGCAACTAGTGATGAAAGCTTCGAGTGTTCAAGTTATGAAGCTATTGAAGACCAAGATTCAAAAGGCACAAACAAAGATCGAAGCTACAATGAGTCAAGTTACGAAGCAAGTGAAGAACAAAGCTCGAGCGAGGACAACATGTCTGAAAACTCATTCGATTCAGACAGTGATGAAGAACTTTCAGAAGATGAAAGCAGAATGGACAAGAAAACGAAGAAAGCAGAAAATTCAAGACTCTCATCACATACATCATCTTCTAACACCAATAGACCCAGACATAAAAGATGCTTTCGCTGTGGTCATTTAGGACATACAGCGAAACATTGTAAAACCAAGAAGTTTCCTAAACCAGAGCATGATTTTATTGCAAACGTCACACATCAATTAAATTATCTTAAGAAATCTGTTAAAAATCTGGTTGAGTCAACTGCGTATTTTTGGAAACAAAAAGAGGTTAAAGTGGGTCAAAACCACGACAGATTCGAAATGAAGCAAATTTGGGTTCCTAAATCAAACTAATTTGTATATATGTATATTTGTGTATATCAGAATAAACTCCAGAAATGGCTTCGAATGCTCATGGAATACATCTGGCACGTCGACAGCGGATGTTCAAGACACATGACTGGATTGAAGGAACGGCTGAAGAACTTTCGCTTCATTGATGGTGATTTCGTCTCTTTCGCTGGAGACGAAAAGGGAGGAAAGATTGTTGGAGTAGGAGATGTGGTGTCCGAAGCCCTCACGCTGGAGAATGTCAACTATGTTCCAGAGCTGTGCTACAATCTCATGAGTGTCTCTCAAGTCTGCGATAAAGGAATCTCGGTGCTTTTCAATGACATGGAATGCTTGTTCCTGAAGCCCGGTTATGTTGTTCCTGCAGAAATGATCATGCTCACTGCTCCAAGACAGAACAACACATACGTGCTCAACATGAAAAATGCCAAGACAAATGACAACTTGACCTGCTTAATCTCCAAAGCTTCAGAATCGGAGTCACTACTTTGGCATAGACGACTGGGCCATGTTAATTTCAAAAATATGAACAAACTCTCTAAGTTAAACTTAGTTTAGAGGTCTTCCAATTAAAGAATTTCCATTTTCTGAAAAATGTATTGCATGCGCCCAGGGAAAGCAGCATAAGAAACCGCACAAGTCCAAAGCAGTGAACACGATATCTGCACCACTTCAATTGTTGCATATGGATCTCTTCGGTCCTATCTGTGTTAAAAGTCTTGCTAAAAGTTCTTATTGTTTGGTTGTAACAGATGATTTCTCTCGGTTTTCATGGGTATATTTTCTTGAAGCAAAAAGCGAGACAGCTGAAGTTTTAAAATCATTCATTCCGCTGATTGAAAATGTGACCAAGCTAAAAGTGAAGTCTATCAGAAGCGACAACAGGTCCGAGTTCAAAAATCAGACCTTCATATCGTTCTGTGCAGAAAAGGGAATTCATCTCCAATACAGTGCAGCCAGAACTCCCCAACAAAATGGAGTTGCTGAACGCAAGAATAGAACGTTGATTCGAAGCTGCACGAACCATGCTGGTGGACTCAAAGCTTCCAATTATCTTCTAGGCAGAAGCAGTTAATACGGCATGCTACGTTCTAAACAGGGTACTCATCGTGAAACCTCATGGAAAGACAGCATATGAACTTCTCTTCAAAAGAAAGCCACTTATTGACTTCTTCAGACCATTCGGCTGTTCGTGCACTCTTTTAAACACTCAAGAAAATCTCATCAAATTTGAAGCAGTGGGTGATATCTGCTACTTTATGGGGTATTCATCCACACAGAAGGCCTACCATGTTTACAACAAACGAACGAAGATGGTGATTGAATCTTACTATGTTGACTTTCAAGAAGGAAATTACACCAACACCGGAAGTACTCCAGATTGGTTCTATGATGTGGGTGTGATCTTCAACAACTTTGAAATTCCGGAGATAGTCCCAGAGCATGAACCTGTTGAAGACACTCAAGTTGAACCTTTGTTTGACTCATCCGACATTGGTTTGACTCCATTTACCACTCGTCTATCTCCATCAACTGCTGACCCGATTTTGGATGTGAATGATGCAACTGGTGACACTTCGCCTGAGAACACCCAAGAAAACGGTGCTTCTTATTCACAGGCGAATGTAAATGAGCCAACTCAAGAAGATGATCCACCAGTGATTTATGTGGATGAACACTTCACCAACCTTCCGCAGCAAATTGAAACTCTGACAAATGCCGGATACAAGACAAATCGAAAGCATCCTCTTGAAAATGTTATCGGAGCAGTAGAAGAAGGAGTACGTACACGCGGGCAGTCGTCTAGTATCAACAAAGGTCTCTTCGCAGCTTTTCTATCGCAATCAGTTCCAGGTGACATCGAAGACGCTATTCAAGACTTCAGTTGAGTTCAGGCAATGCAAGAAGAGCTGTCTCAGTTCAGGAAACTTAAAGTTTGGGAACTAGTAGATTTACCTGAAGGAAAGTTTCCAATTGGCACTAAATGGGTCTTTCGAAACAAGATGGATGATCGTGGAGTGGTGATCAAGAACAAGGCCAGATTGGTGGTGCAGGGTTTTCGTCAAGAAGAAGGAATCGACTACGAAGAAGTATTTGCTCCAGTTGCTCGACTGGAAGCAATCAGAATATTTCTGGCTTATGCATCGTATAGAAATTTCAAAGTTTTCCAAATGGATGTCAAGAGTGCTGTTCTTTATGGGAAAGTAAAAGAAGAAGTGTACGTATGCCAGCCTCCAGGGTTCGAAGACCCACATTTTCCTGGAAGATACTTCAAGCTGGACAAAGCTCTCTATGGTCTTCACCAAGCTCCACGTGCTTGGTACGAGACTTTGTCCACATACCTGTTAGAGTGTGGATACACCAGAGGAAAGATCGACATGACTCTCTTTACCAAAAAGATTGGGGAGGATGTAATGCTGGCTCAAATCTATGTCGATGATATTATCTTCGGGTCAACCAACGAGGCGCTATGCAGAGAATTCGAGACCGTCATGAAGGCAAAATTCGAAATGAGCATGATGGGAGAGCTGAATTTCTTCCTAGGGCTAGAAGTGAAGCAAAAAGAGGATGGGATTCTTATTCATCAGGCAAAGTACATTTGGGATATTCTCACGAAGTACAACATGAACGATTGTAAAGTTGCAAGCACCCCGTTCGCCTCTCAGACAGAGCTCACTCTGGATCCTCAAGGAAAATCAGTAAACAAGTCCTTTTATCGCTCGATGATCGGTTCTCTGATGTATTTGACGGCTAGCAGGCCGGACATCATGTGGGCAGTCTGTCTTTGTGCTCGTTTTCAAACGAATCCCAAGGAATCCCATGAAATCGCCTTAAAGCGCATCTTCCGCTATCTCAAAGGAACTCCGAAACTAGGTCTTTGGTATCCTAAAGATAGTAATTTTGATCTTATTGCATATTCTGACAGTGATCATGCAGGTTGTAAAGTAGATCGCAGGTCTGTATCAGGAGGATGTTAATTCTTGGGGAATCGTCTGATTTCATGGAAAAGCAAGAAGCAAACAACGGTGTCCACCTCAACCGCTCAAGCAGAATACACCGCGGCCTACAGCTGCTGTTCACAAGTTCTCTGGATACAAAATCAGTTGCTGGATTATGGAATCAACATCATGAAGACTCCTATATTCATCGACAACGAAGCGTGTCTAGGAATTGTGAAGAATCCTATACACCACTCAAGAACAAAGCACATCGAGATTCGAATTCATGCAATTCGAGATGCTTACGAGAAGGGATATATTCAAGTGGTGCCAGTGGATACAACACAGCAGCGGGCCGACATCTTCACGAAAGCCTTCGATAAAACCCGATTCAACCAGTTGGTAACCTGGTTGGAAATGGTCAATTTCCTTGACTGGAAATGAATCTTGTGATCAAAATGTGTTGTTAAAAAAAAACGTTTGTTGTTAGTAAAACAAGTACCGGAAAGCGTTGCCCACCAAAAAGATTTTCTTATTAAAATTTTATTTTCGGGCAAATGGACTCATGAAAATAAAGATTTTAGGGGGGGATATATTCAGAAAATCCAAACGATTGCTTATATCTGACTCCTGCGAGAGGAAGTGATAGAAAATTGCTAACACTCTGTCATTTCTTGCAAACACAGAAAACAAAAGGAAATCGGGGCACCAAGCAACGACGTGTCGGTAGATTCAGCAACCCCAACGAGTAAACTGCTGTCAGGGAGCAAAACATAATGTCTACACAAGAATTCTGGCTTTTCTCAGACATTACGCATCTCAGTGGGTAACACGTTGCGGCATATGGCTTAATGGTCTTGAATCTTGCGTTGATAGATTGCCAAAATCTGAGATTTCGGGTCTTTATATTGGTGTTTCATTCGAAGGATATCATAGTCGTTCTTCTGCTGCATCCAGATACATGCTGACCTAGACGCTATGATATTCTTTTAATAATAAGTGCCTTTAAAAAAAGGCCAAACCCTTTCTAATAAGCGCCATTTTTGGCCAAAATCCATAATAAGCGCCATCTTTGGCCAGAATCCTTTGATAGATTAGTTTGGCAACTCTGCTGTACGGTGGTACTGACCTGTTAGCCGAACTGTCTGTCTCAGCCCTCGATAGCTCTTGGGATCTCCGTTGTACGAAAGTATAGACCTGATCTCCGTTCTATCGTTGAAGAGAATGAAGCCAATATACTCACCTGTTATGAAGAATCTTTGTGCATACCTTGATCGCGGGGGGGTATGTCCTGATGTGGGACTCACGAGGGCGTAATGATTCTATTCTCAATAGCTTGTGTGGGGGCCATCGAAGACTTGTCAATATTACCGAAAACATGATAAAAGCGCTCTCCGAAGGCATGTTGAAAGAAGGATGCATGGATTTAAGTGGACAAACATACTGGCAGTTTTTCTTGTGCCCTGGTTAGTAAAATATTAATAATATATTAAGAATTTGGCAAGTGTTGGCAATATGATCTTCTGCAGGTAAGTTCGGTGAGCGTCGGATATTTCAAGGAAATTTGCATTAAATGGAATCTCCCTGAGCAAGAAATTTGAAGTTCGGAGTCAAAATGGCCCAATTTTTAGCAAAATTGTGAATATTTGGAAATAAATGATATTTCTATCAAAAATGGGCACGTTTCCCGAGAAAGTTTGAAATCAACGAGCGAAATTAAAAGTGTTTGAAAACTTATTCTGGGCGGCGAAATAAAGATTCCAGCGAAATTCTAATTTCGCTGGTTACTAAAATGTGTATATATATAGATATTTTCTTTTAACCGTCAGTTACTTTTCAAAACTTTTCAAACACAAACCGGTTACTTCATCTTCTCTATCACTTAACTCCGATCTTTATCATAAACTCAACACAAGATTCATATCCGATCAAGAATATCAGGTAATCTCCTTCACTAAATCTCGGTTTTCATCTCTTGATTCGATGCATTCACTGCCTGATCTTTTGGGTTTGAGTGATTAATACATTGTGGGTTTTTGAGTTGTGATATTATGAGGGGTTTGTTGGTTCTTGATATAATGTAAATATGTGGGTTTTGATAGATGATTCAACTAGAAAATAGAGCCTTATCCGACATTGAAGCAAATACCTACGCTCAGATCTGTGCGGAACCCATATCTGATCATGTGAATGTTAACTGTTAGGGTTTTTGCGTTAAAAGGGTTTAATAAGAAATTCTTGAAGGCAGCGAATTTAACATGATGCCAGCGAAGACAGCGATTTTACTGGGGAATCTCAAAAGTCTCGAACGCGAGTTCGAGCAACCAGCAAACGATCTATTTCGCTCGTATAGCGATTTAGCTTGTTGTCTTCGCTGGTAATCAGTTTCCGGAAAAAGGAACTATGTCTTCGTTATTTTCGCCAGCGAAATTAGCACTTGGTCTGATTGATTAGCGAACTTAGGGAAGATATAGTCACCGATCATGTTCGGATATCGAGCGAAGACAGCGACGACACCGATGTCCAGTCGACCAGCGAAGTCAGCGATGATGAACCATCTTTACTGACTGATCCGGTCTTCTGATTTTGATAACCGGCATCAGCGAATACAATCATGATCTGGCAGCGAAATTAAGATTATTTTTTTTAAAATTCTTTTAATTCTTTTAATTTAATATTTAATATAATCCTGATTATTTCTGAAAATTCTATTCTATGCATAGTTTATCGTGTAATTATCCATTCTAACTTGCCTCGTTTTTCGTGTGATGCGCAGTATGGTGAAGAATCTGGAATGGGATAAAACGCTAAAGCACAATCAAAGTATAAATCTGGACGAAGTGCCTACTGATTTTGAAGATGTAACCAGATGGGTGCGTTCCAGCAGGATTGGCTATGCGGTGGAGACATCTGTTATAGTCTACAATATCCACATTAGAGAATTCTGGGAAAACGCAAAACCAGAAACCATCAACAACAAACGAGGGATAATATCGACGGTTCGCAACAAGAAAGTAGAAGTGACTGAAGACAGGATACGCCGGGTTCTAAAGTTTCAAGATAATGATCAAGATCCATTAAGTCTAAGTCAAGATGACATCCTGGATGGTTTTCGAGGGATGGGATATGTTGGAGATTTCAGTCATAAGAAAGAGATCAAGAGAGGAGGTCTCACCAGAGACTGGAGATTCATCGTTCACGTGATCTCTATGAGTCTGGCTCACCGAAAAGGTGGATTTGATGGTCTGAACCTGGAATGGTCGGCGACTATGTTGAATTTATGCCTCAATCAAAAGTTCAACTTCTCGGGCTTAATATTCAACTACATGCTTGAAAATGCAAGTGGAGCTACGTGGGCGATGTATCCTAGATTCATTCAAATGCTTATCAACGATCAACACAAGGATCTCCCGAATGATGGAAACACTTACAAGTTTCATGTCCCCACCAGCCGTCAGTACACTGAGATAAAGACCAATGAATGGGTGCTGTTGCATGATTGGATGTACCGAGCAGAAAGATTACCAATTGTCAAGGAAGCTTACAAGAAGTAGAAAGAAGCGGTACGAGAAAAACAACAGCGAGCTGCCCAAGCTCAAGCCGCAGCAGCCTCTAAAGAAGAACGTGCTAAAGGTAAAAGAAAAGAAAAACAGACAGCTGAAGGCGAACCACCCGAAAGAAAAAGGGGGTCGGAAAGCACTGAACGATTCATGGAGGCAGGCATTTGGGCAGGCGAGTCAGAAGAGCAGCGACAACATATTAAAGATTTGAAAGCGATTCATGCTCTGCAAGAGAAAGAGAAAAGAGAGAAGAGTTTGAAACGAAAAGAAATATCTCCCTCAGAGAGACCAGAGACGGTACCTGAGGAAATTCAAAGAATGCATGATTTTGTTGACACCTTACTTGTCGATCCCGATGAAGTCCAGGCAAGTGAAGGAACCTCCAAAGTCTCCCCTGTAAAGCCAACAAGGATTTCAAGGCCTCCGGTGCTTCCGCAAAGGGTTCGCCCCTTTCAAGAACTGTACGACAAGTTAATCAAAGACACCGGGCCTTCAGTGGCAAAAGAAATTTGTTTGTTGAAGAACCAAGTGAATGACACCAACTTCCTCAGGGAAAAGATCAAAGATCAGAGGAAGAAAAACAAAGAAATGACTGCATACATGGCTAAGCAGTCCAAATTCATCAGATTTCAGCAAGCAGGGCTGGAGAAAATGTTTAGAATGATGCGAAGTATGTGTGAGAAAATGAAAATCAAGCCAATGTTCATGTTTGATGAAATCTTTGACTTCGATGCCTTCATAACAGAAGAGACAACCATAAAAGAAAAGGAGGCAGAGGCAAAGAAAAGGCGTCTGGAGTCGGTTGACAGGGTATCTGAGGGAGACGAAAGTGAGGAAGAAGCTGTCGATCGGGAAGATATGCCATCAAAGTTTATTGAATGGGGTCTTGAGAACGAAGTTCTATACGAGCAAGAGAATGGAAAAACATTTGCTCCTGAGCACCCTGAATGGTTCAAAAAGGAAAGAGAACGACTTCCTGATTTCCATCAAGTTATCAAAGTTGAAAAGTCTGAAGCTACCGATAAGATTATCAGTTGGATGTATGATAATCTTAGAGGAATGTTCGTAGTAAAAAGACGCGGTGGAGTAATCCAGTACTTTCAAACTGGATTTGATCTGTTCACACTTTCGAGGTGGGATCTTCGGGAACTTGGTCGTCTAGATATACTGAACCACGAAGAAAGAGGAATCGGGAGGGACTTCGAACGCATAATTGCCAAAGAATGTAACAAGGGATTCCCAACTCACGCTCCGCAGCGTCCAAGACGCAGGGTGTCAAAAACAACAATCGATCCAGTAACTGGAAAAGGGAAAGTGACGTGGGTAATCAACCCAGCTAAAGTTGTCACACGGATCAAACTCCCAGAAGAGGCTCCTGTCGCTCTCACAAATTTCAAGAAATGGTTCTATGACAGCAAGACCGGTGAAGCTGTAATAAGATCAAACGAAAACGTGGATATCCGTATTCTAGATCCGATGGATGTCTTCATGTTTGGGCTCTCTGATTTAACAATACTAAACGCCAGTCGCATAAACGTAGGAGCAGGAAATGCAAATTTGGAGGAGGCGGCGTTATTTTCGAGAGCGGTGGAGCGAGCATGGAGGCTGAAAAGAGATATGCTGGATTTGGTTGATAAAATGGAAAAGAGGAAAGAAAAAGATGCAAAGAAACAGGAAGCAAGAAAGAAAAAGAAACACGAAAGAAAGAAGGGCGGATCTTCTGCTTCTACTGCTGAACCAACCACCACATCACCACCTCCGGCCTCATCCACATATGAGGCCATTAAGGAGGACCAACCAATTTGTGAAGCTACTGTTACTCAAGAAACTCCGGAAGCACCAACCGAGACCGAGGCACCTCTAGAAACAACAACTAACGAAGAAAATTCAACAGAGCCTGAGAAGCAAGCTACTGAGAATCCAGCGGCCACAACTGAAGAATGAAAAGACAAGTATGCAACGATCTAGGGGGATATTGTTAGAGCTTTTGAGATCGTTGATACTTGTGCTGGATTAGTTTAATAGTAGTTAGTAGCAAATTAGAATGTACAAGGGCTTGTTTTGTAATTCTCTAATAGTAATGTTCCTGACCTAGTGTAGATAAGATTCCAGCAAAGTTATATATTTGCTGGCAGATCAGGAACACCCTATAAATAGTCCAAGCCTTGTAACCTACTCAAGCTTTTGGCTCTTGAATGAATATTGGTGTTGTTACTTT